>NW_006760514.1:0-4421 GCF_000271605.1 Fomitiporia mediterranea MF3/22
ATATCATCTGAGACATACTCTTGTGTAGTCTCATCTTAACAGATGAGTTCCAACTTTCTAATTAACAGCTTATCTGGAGAGTAAAATATTATGCTAACCAATCTGATTCCAAGATCTAGGCCTTAATACCTGAAGCTACAGACAGTGCCTCAGATTAGCAAGCTGCTTGAGTAGTAATTCTTAGATTATACCTTGTTCCTTGACTACAATTGCTACTATGTAAAGAATAATCTCTGTATCCTAGTCTAACAATAGGCTATTACCAGAATCCAGAACTGAGAGGAGTTTGTAGAGTACCAGTGTGAATTCCAGAAGATAGTAAGCTTCCTAGTCTTAAAGAAAGAAATCACAGAAGAAGATTGGAACAAAGTATTCCTTAACAGTATTATAAGTGCCTTCAAAGATTAGCTAACTCTCTGTTTGCTAGCCTACAACCCTAACTACAACAGTTGTATGGCTTACACATACACTAAAGTTGTTAAGGCTGCTAAGCATATGTAGGGAGGTATGGCTTTACAATACTTGGGAAAGACAGCTAATGTGTTCAGAATGACAAGTTTTGGAAGCATTCTAATAAAGAAAGAAGATACAAACATGACCACTATCCTTGATTTGCTCTACTCATTCTAAAGCAAGTTAGACTTGTTTGAACACAAGACCAGTTCCCTGTTTGTAGGAAACACAGGTACACAATCTGTACAATCTACACAATCTGCTCAATCTGTAGGGCTACTCTATAACACAAACTGCTCCTTCTACAGAGAAGACAGACACTTTATTTGCTTGTGTCTGAAGGTTAATGAGTTCATTTGTGATAGAAAGTGTATCCAGAACACATTCAGAAAGGTTGTTCTCCCTAACAGATTGTTTGTTCTATCAACAATCTAAGGCCAACTACTCATAGATTGTTTTGACTAGTATTACACAACCAACCCCAGAAAGTACACCCAAGTCTTCTGAGATATATAGGACACACTACTATATATAGTGTCCCTCCTCAAAATTGCAAAACCAGTACCAGTATCCTAAACATTGTTTACTGTTCTAGTCACATATATTAAAGAAGTCTTGGAAGCAGAATACAAGGTTGAAAGACTTGAAGTCTTACTTGGAGAAGTAAAGAAGAAAGTTACTACTAGTAAGAAGCTCAAGTTTGACAGAGTAGAGGTTCTGAGGCACAAAACAACAAGTGTTCCAAAGAAGAAGGACAAGGAACCTAAGCTAAAACTAAAGCTCACACTACCTACTAAAGTAAGCCAGGCCCTAAAGCATGATAGATCAAAGCATGCTAACAAGCCTACTGTCAGACCACTACCAGAACTACATCAGTACTGTAATCTCTCTCCCATCAAAGACCCTGTCATTGTTCAGCAGATAGTCTCTTACATTCTAGACTCTAGTATCAGCCTCACCCTAAAGGAGCTGTTATTGATTACACCTGATGTTCAAAAGCAAGTCAAGGAACTGTCATCTACTAGGCAAGTTCTGAACACTACTATACACCTTGTCTTGACAGAACCCTTAGAACTAATGACTTCTAAAGATGCAATTGTAGCTCAAGTCTTACAGTACACATAGAGTCTAGAGTTGGTTGTAGAACAGACTATACTGTTATATACAGTTAAAGCCATCTTCAAAGATACTAAAGAAATCTACTATATTCTAGACTAAGGAGCAATACTCTGTATCATTTGTAAGGATGTATAGAAATGTCTCAGAATCCATCTGTGTTCTAATCTTACAATTATACTCAAAACTGCTGACTCTGGACAAGTGCTAACACTCAGTACTGTTGAGAACATAAAGATCAACATTGTTAGAGTCAACATTGCCCTCCAAGCTCAAGTTGTTTGTCAAGCCCTGTTTGAGGCACTCTTAGGCCAACCATTCTTCACTATCACAGAATATAAAACAAAGGACTTCATTAACAGTGACTAATCTATAACACTATCAGATCCCTTGGATTGTTAACAGAAGTGCTGAGTTATGACTGGAACACAAACTGTTCTGTAGAAACACAACAAACAAGGATTTGTAGTAATTACTGATCTCTCATCTCCTATATTAGTCAATCAGCCCCTCAGTGTTCAGGACAAACAGTGTTCCAATTCAAGTTCTAATACTACTGAAACTGTAATTCCTAACACACACACACTATCCTACAATAGACACACACCAGTCTCTACCATAGTCAATCTGCTCCTTGGTTGTCTAGCCACCCTGTCACCCACCCTAGGATTAGACCCCTTTGTTCTATTGTTGAGAGGGAGAACTTAAGGGGGGCATGCATAGACAAGGGGTGAGGTGATGATTGACTACTCAGTGTCTCTCATCCTTATATTGTATATATTCTAACTGAGACATTATGAAGTCATTGTCTCATGGTTCGTCCATTGATGAACTAATCATCTCATAATACTCCCCTTCAAACTCTTACTAGTCTGAGTAAACTGGTAAGATGTTTGACTTGTGGTACATGTAGCACTTTAGTTAATATATCTGCTTGTTGATTGTTTGTCTGTATGTATTTTGCATTTATGTACTCTAACTCAATGTAGCATTTAATAAAATCTTTCTTATGATCTAAATGCTTTGTTCGTTCTGAATATTTGAGTTTGTCTGATGTAACTGTTTGTATAACAGCATTGTTATTGCAAAAGATATTAATTAGTGTATCAGAGACCTGCAGAATCTCTTCAGCTAAATGTGTAAGTGCAATCACTTCCTATGTTCCTCTTACAAGAGCTATTAATTCAGCTTCATACGTTGAACATCACGAAAAAGTCTTAAGTATTATACTTGCTTGTAATCTTGTATATTTTATATATTTTATAAAATTTGTCCAATTACTTATAATCTTCCTGGGGGGTTAAGTAATGACAGTACAATGTTAGATACGTAAGTAAGAATACTTTTAAAACTTGGCAATTTCCATTATAATTTTATAAATTGTCAAGTTATAAAAGTGATTATAACACTTTCTAAGATTATAAGACTAAGACATACTTATTTATTTGAGAAAGTATAATATCTACTTATAATGCTTATAAGTCATTACAAGCATTTGAATGGTTTGCTTTTGCTTAGTATACAATTTTGTATCAAATAATTAATCAAATATAATTATATTTAAATTATAGAATACAAAAATAGTAATTAATACATTATTTCTACAATCCCAACCCCTACACCACTAGCTGCCTCTGCCTGGTTCTTTCGCGAGCAGAATTTGTGTCGGTAAAGGATTAACACGTTCGAAGTAATCTTCGTCACCACGTCTTGGTCGTCACTGAGTCCCTACAAGTTGAATTGTGTACGCGTGTGAGTTGTAAGGTTGAAGAGGTTGAGCTACACCTGTGAGACAGGTTTAGAGTGATTAGCAAGTGACAATAAGAAAGAAAAGATAGACGCACGGCGACGGCGTGCAGCAAGTGTGAGTGGTACATGCAAATTAAGATCCGGAGCGTTGAACGAGCTGATTCGGACTGCAGACGAAACCGTGTCTGTGCACGTGCACTGTATGGTTTATCTATGGCGTCCAATGGGAGATGCAGTAAGCTGAGTCGTCGATTGCAAGGTGTATCTCTGGGACGTTCTGGCTCGAAAGGCGAAGGTGAAGTGGAAGGCAGACGGACTCGGCTCAGGAGGGGAGTAGCGGGCCACGGCTTCCGTTCGAAATGGTGTCATGCACAGCACTAGGGAATGTAAATGCATGCGGTGTGAGCCCATCGAGAGTGATGTCAAGTCAAGCATATAATGGGTGGGGAAGGAATGTGTGTGTGAGGTCGGAGAGAAGATTGCACCTTGAAAATGGTGGTACATGGATATTGTCGCGAGCGCGTGCTCACCGATTGTTGCTTGCGTTGCTGAGCAGGAAGAAGTATGCGAATGCATGAAATTATTGAAGAAGTCGTTCGGCATTGGTCAACAATGCGGATGCGCGAATGCAACTGTAAAAAAGAAGGCGAGCGTAATAAAAAGGAGGACAACAAAGGAGAGGCAACGCAAGAGGCAGAGCGAGGAGCAGGAGGGATGAAAGGAAGACAAGAAGTTGGGAGGAGAGGGATGAGCAGCTATTGTGCGAGGCATTATGAAGTGGACCGGCTACTTACGCTTTACGCTGAAGGACAGCATAGCCAGCTGGGTCGTGTCGTCACAGAATCTGAGGCTCAGCGCGGGCATCACAGTAGCAGATTAGAGAGACGAATGCAGCGATGTTTATTGTCTAGGTGGTTGCAGGCAGTGTGCCTGCTGGAGGATGCTTGTAGGCAGAGTACTGGACTGGAGAGGATAAAAGCGACGACATAGCGGAGATGGTGGAGGTAGGAGGGAAAGGAGTGACGAGAGCAAGTGCGTCATTATATGCTCTCGATCTTCGGTACTCAATTATGTAAGCACTTCGATATACAGTTTAAAGTAAA
>NW_006760515.1:0-4421 GCF_000271605.1 Fomitiporia mediterranea MF3/22
TGAGACATGCTCTCGTGTAGTCTTGTCTTAACACTCCCCTTCAAACTCTTACTAGGTCTAGTAGACTTGTAAGATGTTTGCTTGCAGTATGTATAGATAGTTTAATCATTATAACTGCATTGTACAATTGTTCGTTCGTATAACATGTTTATAACTTGATGTAGTTAATAATAATATTATTAGCATTGTAGTAATGTATTGTCCGTTCTGTGTACTGTCTGTTCCGAATGTCATCCACTTTGTGTTAAGTTTGTCCAATGTTATATTGATTAATTATATTTAATTAGTTTGTTCATTCATAATATACTGTTCAATAACAGCATTGTTATTGTAATAGATTGTTTGTAAATGTTATTAAATAATTTATAAATGCTTCAGAGACCTGCAGAATCTTGTTGGCATGTGTAGGTATGTATATGTGCATATTTAAATCATAAATGTAATTGCTTGTTTTGTTTTATTGTTTGTTATTCAGTCATTTTGTTTGTTATTAAGTTTGTTTGAGTACTCTAGTAATTTCCTTTTTACTTCACAGTGAAACTAATGAATCATGCTAGTAAAATGTATATTCGATGTTGCAATAATATCCTTCTTTAATCATTACTGTCCATGTTCGTCTACATTCGTATATGTGTTAAGTATTCAGCAATAGCTGATTTATGTCTTTGGATTGAAGCTTTGTATTGATTGTATATCAGTAATATTAATAATAATATTTGTTTTTGCCAGATTGCTTTATTCTGAGATCAATAAGGTTTTATGCTAATGTATATTTGTTGTATAGATGTTATGTCTGGCTGTAGGCATCTTGCTATGTGTCTAGGTGCATTGTATATGTATTATATCATGAATGTATTGTTTGTTTGTTTGCTTTACATTATTGTTTATACATATGTATTAATTTATTAACATTATGTTTGTTTATTGATTGTTTCTGATACATCCTGAGTAACTATACAATCTGTTGCATTGTTTCTTTAATAGCCAACATAGTTATCCGTTGTAAATCATTACTAACATGTGTTCGTATTATTTATCATTAACAATGTTATTGTGAATTGTTGCAATCATAGTATTATATATATATGTGTATGTTATAGCTATTGTTCTTTGCTTTTTCTTTTGCAAAGAATGATGTATTGTAACACAATCCACATATAAGTGATATATTGGATTATGTTTAATATAATTGTCTCCTAGCATTCTTTAGTTAATCTAGTACTATGTGCAATTGTAGTATTTGTTCAATGTTTTATTTGTTAATTGGTTTGCTAGGTAAAACGTTTTATATATTGGTTTTATTTATTTTATTTGAATCATCATATAGATGTTCTTATTAGTATCTATCTGATGTATTTCATAGTATTATAATGCTGTTCACACTTGTATTAATTGTACAGTGAGGGCAAATTAATTGTTTGTACAAGAATCGATTTAATAGTTTTATTTAATTATATGTATGTACTCCATACTTGTTTATATAGTTATTATCTGTGTATTGTTCGTTTATAGTTGTGAATTATATTGCAATTATATCTGTATTATTGTATGGATATATTATTTATTGTTTTATGTACGTTCCAAAGTATTATTTTCGTTATTTATCACTTTTATCCATGAACTATAGTCTGAATTAATGAATTATTTCGTTATATGATGTGATAATCGTCTGTATATTATTTATTTTCGTATTAAACACTGTTAAGTTAATTATATTATCATATTAATATTATTCACCAAGTATGAGCATTTGTTTTGTAGTAGAATCATTATTTATTTAATGTTGAAGTTCAATTGCACATTGTGTTAACTTCTGTTATTTAGTTCTGATCAACATAGTTTTGCTTTGTACTGAATGATTTACCTTTATGATCCGTTATGTCTGTCTGTAACTTCTATTGCTTAGTCAGTGCTTAGTCTGTGCATTTTGTTATTCTATTTTTATTCTATTTTTCGTAGTGTCTGTAGCATTATACTTTCCGTTCTGTTGTTTATATTTAGTTATTAATTGTTTGTACATATTATCCATTTTCTCCCCTTCAATTCAAGAAGGTATTTCTTCAAAGAATTGGATATTTCTTTAATGTTTATTAATTGTTGTTATAATATAATGCTTATATATAATAATTGTAATTGCTTTCATAGGTTGATTTCTAATTATTAGTATTTTAAAGCTGTGCATAATGTTTGTTATGTTCTATAATGAGTAATTTAAATGTTATTACTATTATATCTTTGTTACCATTAATGTTTGTCAACTTATATAATGTGTATTTTGTTTGTTATAGTAGATAAGTGTACATTATGTATAATATACGAGTTTTGTTCACACTCATTATCTTTTATTAATAATTGTTTGTAACTATGAATGAATATTTTGTTTTTGTGTTGAAAACATATGGTAATTCGTTTGATTTTGTATAATATTCATTTAATAACATTATAATTATTATTTATGTAGTGCTTTTAGTAAATGTGCTGAGTTCTATTAAGTATGCTCACATCCATTATTGCCTATTTTATATTATACTGTCTGAGATAATAGCTTAAACATTTTATTAATTTATTTAATCATATTATATTATGATTGTTTTTGATTGTAATTATTATAATAATGCGTTTGTAATAATAATATTTGTATTATTTGTTGTAATAGCCTTATCAGCTTAATACTTTGCTCCTACAAGCTATATTGTCACAATGTAAATTTAATAATTGTTTGTTAAGGTATATACACTGTACAGTTGATGTTGCTGTTGCAACTTCGAAATTTATTATATAATCAACTGTCATGATAACACGTTCTGTGTAATTAAGTTGTATTAATGTATTGTTTTGAGTATATTAGAGATATAATTCTTTCGTTTGTCGTTAGTATGCATTTACACAATTGTATTAATGTGTAAAGTAGTATTATTTGTTTAATAATTATAATTTTTGCACTTGTCTTGTGCTGTAATCAGTATTTATGTGTTATAACATTATTCTTTTGTGTGTAGTTAGTTTATACACTCTGTAGCATTGTTTTTTGGTTTGTAGTTATTCATTATACTTTTGTATATCTGTACTCGTCTGTATATCTTAGATATGTGTATTATATTTGGTATCTGAAAAGTAATCACAATATCTGACATGTAACCACTGAATCCAATATGTTACATATAATTGTTCAACCATAATATGTGTTAGTTATTATATTGTTCTGTATTCGTTCTGTTAGTTCTATCTGTATTATTATTATTATTATCATTATTATTGTTGTTATTATAGTGTCTGCAATTGTATTATTGCTTATAATACATGTTAAATGTTTTATTTATTTGATTTAATATGCTGTTTAGCATATATACACTTGTTTTGAGCATTAATCGTTCAGCTGTGATATTACTATATGTGTTATTATTTGATTTATGCTATAACATATGTGTGCTTGTTGACAGTGTCAATTATTTGTACTATTATAATGTTAATAGCAGAAGAGTAGTGTTTGCTTTATTAATCTTTTTAATGTTTGTTTTTTAACGTTCGTCTGTAGTATGATCAGTTAATTTATTATAACATGATCTCTGTGATATTATAGAGTATTTTAGCATTTAATAATCACAGTAAGTGATACTCATTGTAGTTTCAACGTTGCCTGCATAGATTATGTTATTACTGGGCCAATGATTATAATCACTAAGATGACAATCATATAATGTCTGGATTGTATGTAGTACAGTAGATTGTATGTTTGCAGCATATTGATTTGTGTTTGGGATACTCAGACAGGTGAGTCGAGTTCTGCATTGTATTATGCTGTGTGTGTGCATGTGATGTGTAGAACTGTATAGAGCATAGATGTAGTAGAGTGTAGATAAAGCATAGGCAGGGAGTGCAAGGCTCATAACCTGTTAAGAAAGGGGAAAGAGAGGTTATGTGAGAGGCTTAGAGGGATCACACAAAGAGGGGGGATAGTGGACTTGGCTCACTCTCTCGCGGCTTGCTTCATCGTCTGTTGATTAGTTAGTCTATATATACTATGTAGGTATGTCTCAGATGTAGAATGTATGATGGAAGGTATTCCATCATCGTTCGTCATTGCTTGTAATGTAGTTTATATCATCTGAGACATGCTCTCGTGTAGTCTTGTCTTAACACCTTACCATCCTGCAAACGCCTTATAGCGTTTGACAACCCTCCCAGACTCACAGAAATGACTAAGGATGAACTCGACCTACCTGCAACAAAGCCAGGCATAACGGCAATCAGGTTGATTTGCCCGGCACTCGGGCGATTTGCAGATTCATGGAAAATGGAAGTCAGACTCCGTGACGGTGGGATTGTTACAATCGCTAACGTTCTTCATGGAGTATATGAACAACTTCGAGCCAAAATAACAAAAGACGAGCAAGCATTATTGTCGTATTCAGGGGTACATT
>NW_006760516.1:0-4412 GCF_000271605.1 Fomitiporia mediterranea MF3/22
GAAATTTTCTTTTGAATTTTTTGTTATTCCTCTGTACTAGTAATGAAAAAATTTAAAAGAAAATTTCTAATTTTGTTTTGAAATTATGTTTTAGATTATTATTTCTATTTATTTTAAGATTTCACAAATGAAGAAATGTTAACAATAATTTCTAGTTTTTGTATAAAGAAAATTACAAATTTTGTTTATAATTTTTGCTAGTCAAAAATGGTAAGATAAATTTCAAATAATGTTTTACATTATGTAAGTTATTTTTTAGAGTAAGAAATTGTGAAATGCCTCATGTGTCAGAGTATTGGTAATTTCTGTCACGTGTAATCATGAGCATCGCATATTCTTCATTGTGCAACTTGAATGTGCAGGCGTTAGTCTTGGACTTATATTCAACGCAACCGAATCGTTGGCGAGCTTTTGATGAGCTACTTAGCCGCTCCACCCACTTCCATTCCTCAAGAACATAATTTAAAAGTTCTATAGACTTAACAGGTTAGGAAGTATTATTTTATTCTTCATGGATGCTCAACATTCAACTCATTCACGATATTAAAAAAAACTTCATATTCATTTTCAGCAATTTCTCATCCACGGGACTCTCCATCTAGCTCTTTATCTCCAATCCTGACTTTCTGAGCAGCTATAGTATCAGCGCACCATCAGAGGTCTTCATCATACTGGAAGGAAGGAAATACGAACGCATAGCAACAAAGTACATGCGAGACCATTCAGTACCCTCATTGACAAAGGCATGCAATGTTCCCCTCTGGACGACTACGTCCCCTGGATTCAAGATGACGCGTTTGTCGTCCTCTAGAATCAGTGTGATTTGACCGTGTGTTAGGACACCGTAATCGAGTGAGACAGTGCGGTGGAGTTTCTACAAGACGAATGAAATGTAAGCTCGTTAGCTCAACACTCATAGCATTTGCAAGAGAAAGAAAGAAGCTGACTGATCCTTTTCCAGGAGGCACTTCAACTACGAGGAACGTACTTCCTTCGGATGGAAATAGTTCTTTAGCATGTTCCTTCGCAAGATCTCTGAAGGCTACGTCGTTCGATGGAGGTGAGGTTTCCGTCCAATAGAGATTAGTAAAAAGTGCACTCGAGCCGGGAAACGGGTGGGACTCGATTTGTGCATCTTCGACTACGATTGACTTCCCTTCGGGTGTGTGCCCTGTTACGACGCGTCGGACTGGAGGATGGCCAGAGTGTTCAGAGGTAGCTTGAGATGACATCTAGTCAGATTCTGTTCTTATTGTGTTTTAAGGGGCAGGACCTTCAGCGGAGTCGGGTCGGCTTTTACTTTCGTTTTTGAAGATGCCTCTTCGATTTATATGGAATGTACGCGTCAGCCCATGTAGATGGATGCCTGAAGGCTTACGCGTCCCCAGGCAGTCTTTGGACAGCACATGACCGAATGCATGATGCAAAGGAGCGTTTCCAAGATAGTTCTCATTTGCCTTGCGCAAACAGATTTAAAAACATGTCTAGAGCAACCTTGTATAGTACGAGACTAAGATAATACAATCTTCGTCATACTTGCATAATGAGTACAGCTTTACAATTCGTAATCCATCGAATATTCCTTATACCCGAAACTCAGGCTCTAACTCCTTATCTCCAATCTTGACCTTCTGCGACGCTAAATATCATATGTCAATCCCATCACGAAAGCTATCTTAACTCAAAAGAAGTATACTTACGTATGCAAACACAGTAAAAGCGCACCCAGTCTTTGCCCTCGTTGAGCCAGGAGTGGATCGTTCCGCGCTGGATGAAAACGTCGCCCGGATTAAAGGTAACACGCTTGTCGTCATCCAGGATCAGCGTGAGCGTGCCGTGGGTCATTATGCCGTAGTCGAGTGAGATGGTACGGTGGTATGGCTATAC
Organism: Fomitiporia mediterranea MF3/22; assembly: GCF_000271605.1. Taxonomy (NCBI): domain Eukaryota; kingdom Fungi; phylum Basidiomycota; class Agaricomycetes; order Hymenochaetales; family Hymenochaetaceae; genus Fomitiporia; species Fomitiporia mediterranea. The sequence continues at coordinate 1,888 of NW_006760516.1, forward strand.
GCGTTCAGGCAGGCCAAGAAGCCAAGAAGCCAAGAACGCCGATATTTTTAGATCGGATTGTTTATTTCAAAGTCAAGATTGAAAATGACATACGGATTTCTGACCAGGAGGAATGTCAACGACTCGAAGACAATTTCCGTCGGCTCCGAAGAGGTCTTCACGATGGGCTTTAATGAGATCCTTAAATTCGACTTCGTTCGTCGGCTTTGCGTCGTCCGTCCAATAGAGATCACCAAATAACGATGGTCCACGACCGCGGAACGGGTAAGATTCAACAGTCGAGTCGTCGACAATGACGGACTTGCCCTCAGGCGAATGACCGGTTATGACGCGACGGACGGGAGTGTAATCGGGGCGTTCGAAAGAGTTGGTAGATGCCATGTTTTCTCTTGTGCTATTCTGTTGTAGGAGGATGGGGATTGATGAAGATAAAGCTGCGCTCTTATATACCAGCGAAATCGACCCAACACCTCACGAAGCGCATCAGCAGGGGCGCGCGTTGATCGTATTGCTCTGCATGACCTCTGTCAGAATGTTCCGATTCGACGGAGATTTGCACCTGGTAGACTGTAGTCATGATTTCCAGCACATGAGCGTCGTCAGGCTCACTACAATCAGATTGATGGGGCTGAGTGAGGAGAGTGATACGCGAGTCTGTTCAAGTCACCGCCATCCGAAGTCGGGAATTCGAGAGATGTGAATTAGAGCATTGTAATCCGAATCGGTGTGAAGACTCGGCGTCAATGCTTACTTCTGGTCTCTAGCCGAAGTCAACATGGTGGTTCGTACTGTAGTGGAATTGTTTTTGAGATCTACTGATGTTTATTTTATGAATCACGTGTTGTAGAGTAGAGGATTCACCATGTTTGGGGCATTTGAATGTCTATTGAGTTGAAATTGAGTAGACGCGCCCCAAGGACAAGTTGGACAAATGTTTTCATCCATTGTAGGGTGAATTATTAATAGCCGCTGCACCACAGAACCGCAGCAGGATTAAAAGTTAAGAATAGCAATCGCGTTGCCGGTCGCATCAAATCTATCACTGCGGCACTGCCAGCTTGTTCATTTCCTCGATAAATGATTCCAGGCATGACAAACGCCCATCCACTGCATCAAGGCAATTCTGACTGAGTGTCCATTTCCGTTGGTCGGATGCGCCTTAGACGGATATAGCACGTGCCATGTTAGTACTGGTCCTGTGTTAATACTTGTGTAGAACACAAGTCAAAAGACCTACATTTGTAGCTTGATCTCATGTACCAGATGGACCTTGTACAGAAACAGCTGGGTACATGAATGTATTATGAGATGATTAGTTCATTAACAGACAAACCACAAGACAATGACTTCATAATGTCTCAGTTAGAATACATACAATATAAGTGTCAGTGACAGTGTAGAGGGGACCTGAAGGCTCAGTGAGGGGACCCAGGCTACAACTATCCTACACAACAGAAATACAGAATGCAAGTACTGGAACATAGTCAGAACTTGCAGAACAGGTAGAGAGAGAGAGTGAGACAAGAGTAGAGTATATAGAGTGAGCCTAAGAGTACAGGACTACCTAGAGTAGACAAGATTAAGACTACAGGACCAGTCTGATCTTGTACACCTATATATACTAAACTACACAAGAGCACTTAGGGAGCATGAGCCACTAAGAATGATGAGCCACAAAGAATGAAAGAAAGGAAGGTCAAAGATAAAGGTACAAAGAATAAAAGGATGGACAAAGGGTAAGAGACTATAGAATGAACAAAGAATGAAGGGGTGGTCAAAGGAATGGAATGATAAAGTAAGGAAGGGTGGTAGTGTCAGCGACAGCGTAGAGGGGACCCGAAGGCTCAGCGAGGGGACCCAGGCTACAACTATCCTACACAACAGAAATACGGGACGCGAGCACCGGAACGTAGTCGGAACTCGCGGAACGGGCGGAGAGAGAGAGTGAGACAAGAGTAGAGTATATAGAGTGAGCCTAAGAGTACAGGACTACCTGGAGTAGACGAGATCAAGACTACAGGACCAGTCTGATCTCGTACGCCTATATATACTAAACTACACAAGAGCACTCAGGGAGTATGAGCCACTAAGAATGATGAGCCACGAAGAATGAAAGAAAGGAATGTCAAAGATAAAGGTACAAAGAATGAAGGGATGGACAAAGGGTAAGAGACCATAGAATGATACAAAGAATGAAGGGGTGGTCAAAGGAATGGAATGATGAAGTAAGGAAGGGTAGTGGCAAGAGTCAGCACGCATATAGTCCATAGACAGCGCCCCCGAGGGACGGAAGTCCCGAGTTCCGGTACGGAAGGGTGCGGAACCCTCGGAACTGAAGGTACGAGAGCGGAGAACCGTAACATCACCCCCCCTCTAAAACCAATCGTCCCGATTGGTGAGCATTGGGCTCGGTCAGCGGCTCGGGCATAGGTCGGAACGGTAGGGTTTGGAAATCCGTGAGGCGGAGTTGACGCGGAGCACCCGGATGAAGTCGATAGAAGTCTCGGATCGCCTTAGCAGCATGG
>NW_006760517.1:0-4371 GCF_000271605.1 Fomitiporia mediterranea MF3/22
GTAGGACAATCTTTAGCTAAATGCATAGTCTGTTTACAGATAAAACATTGTCCTTTAGCTCTCATATTGTCTAGTTCAGCTTGTGAATACCTTTTTACACCTGTAGAATAAGTCTTCTTACTGTTCTCTTGCTTATTCTGCCTGGTATCTTTGTACTTTGGTTTGTAGTCCTTAGATTGGTCTTTCTCTTTAGGACTTACACTGTTAGACTGTATGTACTGCCTGTTACAATTATTACAATTATAATCATAATTCCTGTCCTTTGTTCAATTCTTATTGTCATTCCTATAGTTCCTCTAGTCATTCTTCTTCCATCTATCTTTTCAATGGTCTTCTTTGTTACTCTGAGGATAGAATCAATCTCTAGTATCCATATGCTATTTAATTCTAACAGCTTCATTTGCTTTTTCAATGTTCTCAAGCCTGTCTTTGAATTCTTCATACAAAACTGTGTCTGGATTCAAACAATCCAACCATAATTGCCTTTGATACTTAGGATGAAGTCCATCCCATACTCTCCTGGTTAAATCTCTATCAGAAATATTGTCTAGATTGATTGCTTTCATTTCTAGATTATACAAATATTCCTGTATGACTCTGTGTCCTTGTTTTATTGTATTAAACTCTTTCCTAAGCATTTCTGCAAAGTTAGATAGGAAACAAAAGTCCATTAGACCTTTAAAGAATTGTGATAAGGTCTATCAAGATTCATTCATGCCTATTTTCTGTAGATAGAAGTCTATAGCTTGTCCTTTAATGAAATTAGGTAGTACTCCTACTTGTTCTTTAGGGAAATAATGTAAACCTGATTGCTTCATGTACTGATTGACTTCCATAACAAACTTGGTGTATCTTTGAAGGTTAGGTTCTCCTGAATAAACTGTAGGAACGATAGGTTTTGCACTCTGCATCTGTATCTTCAATTTCAGAAGTTCCTTGTTCCATTTCCTCTTGACAAGCTTTTTACACTTCTTAGTACCTTCAGAGTTGCTTGAATCAATGTCTGTAGGTTTGAATAATGCATCACTATCATTGCTATTGTCAGAACTTGAGTATCTGCTCGAATCCAAAGGATCCAAAGAGCTATTGCCTGGATTCAGGTCAGGATCCTGCCTTTTTACAATTTCTGCTCTCTGTATCACACAATTCACATAACTCTTTCTTACAAGGTTGTCTGAGGGTCTCACTAATGTGAATCTATTTGTCTACAGTGTATTTGAGCTTTGTGGCTCAGCAGTATCTTGTGTGGTTCTTTTTCTGTGGCCTTTGCTATTCCTATCTACACTACACTTGATAGGGGGTACAGAACTATGGTGGAAATTCTTTTCCTCACTCTCTTTGCCTTTTGCAGTTTCTGATTTGTCTTCACTGTCATCAGATGCATCTAGAACTGTACGTATCACGTCTGGGTTCAGTCTGTTCATTTTAATATTGTGTTTTGTGCTGGGTGTATGTGTTGATCCTTGAACATTAGTATAATGGTGCATATATGCAGGTATTTTATTCTGCAATGTGTCTCCTTGCCCTGCTAGGGTGTCATATCTGTAGTATGTGTCCTTGCCTTGATTTTCTATCTTGGGGCAATACGTTTCTTGTTTGAAACAAACCAGTAATTCCTGAGGAGTTCTGGGAGCCTTGTTGTAGCCTTCATTTCTGAAATTCTGTTGTCCTGATTCTACATTTTGTCTGTACTCTATCTCCTGAAAATACATTCTTTGTACATTGGAATCTGCTTTGCTGGAACTGTCTAGTTCTACCTGACTGTAATTACAAATATCTGGAGCTTTTCCTTTATTCACTCTTACACTTTTCTTATTACTAGGTACAGGTTTACCTGGATCTTTCTTCCAAGGATGTGTGCTTTCAAACAGTAGAGTATCTTTCAATCGTTTGGGCATTCCCTTAGTGGCTTCTGGGTGTTGACAATGTACTTTCTGATACATCCATTTAGCTAACTTGTCTCCAGTTAGTTTGGATGGATCAATTGTGTCCAAATCAATGTTTCCTTCATGTTCCTGATACATACTATCATACTTATGAGTTCTCTTGTTCAATTCCTCAATATCAATTCCTTGATTGAATGGACTGGCTAGCCTACTCATAGCTTTCAGTGTCTCTGGCCTAGGGATGTTTCTGAATGTCTTTCTGGCCTTCTGGAACGTTTCCTACTGTAAGGAAAGTGTTGTTCCTTTACTGATACTCTTGTTCTTACTGACAGAATCCTCAATGCCAGTTTCCTGAGCATTTACACTCTCTGTACCACTATTATCTACTTCTGTGAGCCTAGTAAGGTAAGCACTTGCTAGTGTCTGCTCTACAGTGTGCATCAGTCTAACAATATGCACCAGTACAGGTACATGCCTTTGTTCTACATTACTTGTATGTAATAGTTCATTAGGGTGCCTCCAGCCTAGTGTAGACAAGGACTTATCACCTAGCAAAGGGTTATCAGATTGCCTCCAGCCTGTAACAGACAAGGACTTATTCTCTAGCATGTTAATAGTGACTTCCAGACTTGGGAGCCCTTCCAGGATTGTCTGCTGAGGCTCAGTGGCCACATTGTGTTCAGTACTCAATGGATAATCTTGTTGTCTGTTGTCTGTATACTCTGTTAATTCGAAATCTGTAGTGTGTACTGTTTTGAATCTCTCTGCATTCAGGGAAAGCTGCTCTTCAGCACTTCTGAATGATGCTTGCCTCTTACAATATCAACAAGGAGGTCTCTCTGCATTGAGGGGAACAATCTGTTTGTGTCCCTCAAGCGTTCTGAGTATCTTAGTAGCTATAGTAAGAGTATATGTGTCTCTAATTTAGATTTGTGAACTACTCACTGATTTCTTTGAATTCGAAAGAGTACTGGGCAATGTGAGGAATGTATTAGAGTGATCAAGCCCTCAGTTCTGGTTGTCAAAGCCTAGCAGGTTTATAGAAAGGTGGGTTCAGTCAAAAATGTGTAAGGATAGGTATACTAGCCTTATGTAAAGATTCTCTCTTTACTAGCACACTCAACTACTGACTGGGATAACCTAGTAATTGAGTACTGAGAAGGAGAAAGAATCCCCTAACTCTTAGCTTGAAAACCCTTTATATATATGTATACACATGTAGTAGGATACAGAGTAGTCTAGTAAACAAAAAGGAAAACACCCACAAGCACCTACAACACATGTTGTGCAAATGCACAGGTAGTACAATCATTACAATAGTCTAGATGTGTCAAGTCTGTACAGAATGCTTACACATGTATCTAGCTCTAACAGTTCTGAGCCCTCAGATTAATCTGCCCATAATTCACAATCAATCTATTCTAATAGACATTAGAGAGGTCTGAAAGTAAGGAGCATGCTTCACCTGTAGAAAGTCAGGGCACTAAATTAAGGACTGTCTGTAGAAGTAACAGTACATCTGTCAGATCATTAGAGTAATGACAAGTGACAAACAGGATTTGTAGTAAGAAGCCTTTTCCACAAATCTGGAAGCCACCTTAGAACTCCTGAATCCTGACTATGTACTCCAGGATTTTGTAGAGGCCTAACAGTGAATGTAGTACTGAAGGGCTATAACTCAGATTTTTTAATGACTACTTTTGATTTAATGGACACTATAGGATTAGAAGTAAATAAAGTAGAAAAAGCAGAAAAAGTAGAAAAAATAAATCAACAAAATTATTTATTAGAAAGAGAAAAGTCAAAAACAAAAGTAGATAGTTCTCCTATTTCTCCTGATTCTTTTGATTCTTCTCTTCACACTTTATCCAAGTCTAAATCTGTACAATCTAACCTACTACTTCTGTGTTCTGAGATCTCAGAATGTTTGGAACACTACCTAGCCCTGTTTACTACTTAGTAGTTTGTCTGTAGTATTAAGTAGGAATGGTCTCAGCTGAGTTCACAGCTGAGAACATAAGTCTGTCCTTATTGAAAGAGAGAGGTTAATAAGGAAATGTTAGTATATATACTCACCCTCTTAGACAACAAGGCTGTACAAGCTGTATGTTCTCTTCAGAACAAGTAGCAGTTCATTCAAAGACATTCTAGACACTAGCTCCAAGTCCTCATCCTCTTAGCTCCCTTCTCAGGATCCCCCCAGATCCAAATAATAGCTCTAGTAGACAGTAAATATACTAGTTTGTGTATTAATAAGGCCTTTGTGTAGGAACACTACCTCCCTACTCAATGTGTTCTACTTCCAATCCTAGTATATAATACAGACAGAACCCTGAACCAGAATGGTTAGATTACTGAGTTTGTCCAACTACAGATGACTATTCAGGATCATAAGGAAAGTATTGAGTTCAGAGTCACCAACCTTAGAAAGACAGATGTCTTCATCAGATTCAAATGGCTTAAGGCTCACAAACCCTACTATTGA
>NW_006760518.1:0-4370 GCF_000271605.1 Fomitiporia mediterranea MF3/22
CTCTGTCTGACTCAACCTGTACTTCCTATACACTAGTTTGTAATACACTTTCTTATAAGGTAGAGTATTATGACTTCTAATGACTCCTTATAACTCTTGTAATATAAAAGGCTGTACTTCTATACTGCCTCTAGAACTTACAACCAAAGTTCTAGACTGTCTTGTGTACACTCTAGAACTAACAACTAATGTTCTAAATCTTTTCCCTAAGTCTTCTTTAATAGACTTAGTTTAGGAGACAATTATCCTTATTAACTTCTAGCCTTATCTTTTATACTTCTGTATTTAATTATAGAATTTATAACTAAAGTTCTAGATTGTCTCATATATTCCTTATATTGTTCTCATATAGTCCTCATGTTTATAACTTTATTACTTTCCTATCTATATAAGTAAAGTGTATAAAGGAGACTACTTTCCTATAGTCTCTCCTTAGAGCTCTCAGTTCCCTTTCCTTCACTAGTACTAGTCCTCCTCAAGCATAGAGCTTTAGAGTATTAGCTCTGACTCTTTAATAGCTTTGATAGTCCTTTGTCTTTGTACAAAGAGTTCCTAACTAACTATATAGTTTCTCCTTAAGTAAGTATAATATTTTCCTTTTATCTCTTTAGGATTTTCTCCTAGTCTTTTCCTTTATACTTCTTACTCTGAACACTATACTCTTTCTAGATCCCCTCTCTATACAAGCATTCTAAATGACTTGTCTTTAGTTAAGGTTATTAAGTAATACTGTACTAGAGTATGTGTTTAACCTTAGAGAGATAAAGTCCTTGTCTACAGGTTTTGTTACCTTTTCCTAACTGACTTAGTATTTACTCCTTCCTGTCCCCTCTCTCTACTAATAGATTGATTACCTATTAGTAATGATTAGAGATTTATAATACTGAGCTAGAGTTCTTACTAAGTAGAATAACAAAGGTAACCTAGTTAATCTAGCCAATCTCTAGACTTGTAACTAATAGAGTTTTATATATAAACTACTTAGTTCTAAGTCTTGAGTTAAGCTTTTCTAAACTTAGTTACTATATTTTACAATTCCTAACAAGATTAGTAGTTATAAGTAGACTTAGCTTAATATGTATAGACCTTTATTTAAGAGACTTTTACTAACTATATACCTCTAACCCTCTCAGAACCTGTTCTAGAAAGAAAGTGTATATAACTTACTCTTTGGATTTTAATAGGTAGTACTTTAAGAACTTTTAGTACTAAGTCAAACTATACATAGTTACTATTTTAACTAATCTATCCTTAAATCTTAATTATGTCCTATTTGTTCTCTCCTTTATAAAGGAAGGTAACACAGCCACCTAGACCTAGAACTGGATCAAAGGTTATTAGATTAGAAGTCTGATCTAACTTTAGAATAATGAGTTGTATTCAGATTTTATAAAGTAGCTCTGTACTTCCTTTATTAATCTGAATAAAAAGTATAATGTATAGAACAAGCTTGTGTCTTTGTGACAGGGTAAACATTCTACTAATACCTTCTTTCAAGAGTTTGATATCCTAGCCTGAAAGGTAGGATTTGTACTCAGATTCAACAATGTTCTTATTAAGATACTTGAAAAAGCTCTTTACTTAGAACTAGTTAATAAGATTCTTAGAATAATACTAGAACTGATTACTTACACTAACTAGAAGACCTGTACTATTTCCTTCAACCAAGCTATAGCTCAGATGTATTAAGTCTGTGTAGAACACTTGTACATACAACTGACTCTAACAGTTCTAAGCTCTTAGATTAATCTACTTATAATTTATAATCAATCTGTTCTAATAAACATTAGAGAAGCCTGAAAGTAAGAAGTATACTTTACTTACAGAAAGTCAGAGTACTAAATTAAGAACTGTCTATAGAAGTAATAGTATATCTGTTAGGTTATTAGAGTAATAATAAGTAACAAGTAGGATTTGTAGTAAGAAGCCTTTTCTACAAATCTAGAAGTTATCTTAAAACTCTTAGACTCTATCTATATACTCTAGGATTTTATAGAGGCTTAATAGTGAATTGAGTACTAAAGGGCTATAACTTGGATTTTTTAACAGTCACTTTTGATTCAATAGACACTGTAGGATTAGAAGTAAATAAAGTAAGAAAAGTAGAAAAAGTAGAAAAAGCAAATTAAGAAAATTATTTATTAAAAAAGAAAAAGTTAAAAACAAAAGTAGATAGTTCTCTTATTTCTTCTAATTCTTTTGATTCTTCTCTTTACATTTTATCCAAGTCTAAATCTGTACAATCTAACCTACTACCTCTGTATTTTAAGAACTTAGAATGTTTAGAATACTATCTAGCCCTGTTTACTACTCAGTAGTTTGTTTATAGTATTAAGTAGAGATAGTCTCAGCTAAGTTTATAGTTGAGAACATAAGTTTGTCCTTGTTAAAAGAGAGAGGTTAATAAGGAAATGTTAGTGTATATACTTACTCTCTTAGACAATAAGACTGTACAAGCTGTACATTCCCTTTAGAACAAGTAGTAATTTATTAGAGAATGTTCTAAGTACTAGCTTTAGGTCCCTGTCCTCTTAACTCTCTTCTTAGGATCCCTCTAAATCTGAATAATAGTTCTAGTAAATAGTAAATGTACTAGTTTATATATTAATAAGACTTTTGTGTGTCTGTAACAATGTTAATAGGTAGTGTATTCTTACTATAGTCTAATACTATCCTGTGATTATGTCTGAAATCCAATACTAGCTTTACTATTTGATCAAATGCTTACTGTTTAATGAATGTCCATCTGAAAAATGTAGTTTCTCCTACAATCTTTGATAAAATACTTGTAGAAATGTGTAACTAAGGTATATTAGGTGCTAAATACCCTACTAATCCTAAGAAACCTTGTAACAAATCTTTATTAGTAGGTACTTTCCATTGTTGAATAGAATCGACTTTATGAGGGTCTATTCTAATGCCTTGATTATTGATAATGTGGTCTAGTATCTTTAATTCTTTCTAGAACAATTACATCTTACATTTACTAAGGTAGAATTTCTCCTTACACAATATATTAATGACAGTTCTGAGATGTTACATATGATCCTCAATTGTGTCTGAATAAATCACTAAGTCATCTAGGTAGATATCTATCTAGTCACCCAAGTAAGGCTGGAAAATGTGGTTCATTAACACTTAATAGGTGGCTCTACTATTACAATCACCTAATTGTATTACTTCACTAACCATTGTTCTGTCTAGAGTGTTGAATATTGATCTGTTTACATGCTTAGGGATTATTCTAATCTGTTCATACATGTCTTTACTATTAATGAGCAATTTATACTTCTTAGAAGTAACTCTCCTTAAGACTGATTCAATATCTAGTAAAGGAGATGATAGTTTCTTAGTATTCTTGTTACACTCTCTAAGATCAATGACAGTTCTCAATTGTATAGATTCTTCCTTAGTCTTTCTAGGCTTTTAAAGTAGTAGTATAAGTATTGTGTTTGACCCTGTAACTACTTTCCATCTTCCTAATTGAATATAGTCCTTTCTCTTATTTTACTATTACTCTCTCAAAGGATCCAGACAAGTTGCCCTACAGAACTTGTATTTCTTATCCTCATCTATGAGTGGTATACTATGATTAATGGCTCTGAGAGGTGGTAGAGGCGTTTCTGAAGTGTCTTTGAACAAATCTGTAGCATATTACTTGATTTCTTGTCTGCATTTGTCAATTTCTCAATCATAAGTATTAATAACCTTTGATGAAACAACTGTGACTTGTTCTCCTGTTATTGGTAGAGGTATTGCACTTTCAATCCATAGTCTAGACTCATTGAAACTGATAGAAATCCTGTGTTGGAAGAGGAACAGTATTCCTAGTATAATATTATAGTTATCCAAATTCATGATATTAAAGTACTGTATTGTGTTTATCTCTCTGTATTATATTCTAGCATTGGTACAATAGTTTACTTTCAATCTAGAGCCTTGTACTGCTAATTGTATAGGTAGAGGTTTAGCTAATGTAAGTTTCCTGACACCTATTTGATCTGCAAACTTGGTGGACATGAAATCTGCTAATGATTCTGAATCAATTAATGCTCTCACTAATTCTCTATTGATTTTGATTGTAATTATGATAGGACATGGTATTGATCTCTTAAAGTCCTTAGTATAAGCTGTAGTATGCTCAATTGTATTAAAATTATTAAAGTTAGTAGTCATAGTGTGGATTTGTACAGGTAAATCATACATATATACTCTATTTCTAGATATAGAATGTGAGTCAATGTTTTCCATGCTTGCAACTGAATACATTGGCTCAAACAATTCAGGATTAAAGACATCCTCTATCTCTAATAGTTCCTAATGATTGTAAATGTATTTGGCTGAATATTGAGCTTGTCTGAGTAGAGAAT
>NW_006760519.1:0-4367 GCF_000271605.1 Fomitiporia mediterranea MF3/22
AATTGCCCATGGCGTGCAGCGGAAGAACGGGCTATTCAAGAAGGCATATGAGCTGGGAATGTTGTGTTCTGTGGACGTAGCAGTGATCATCTTCGGTGCGTTCAAGGCCGTTCTGTCGCGCATCTTGCGTCCCTGTTCTCACACACCTGCCTGCTCTATTTTTGGAACACTATCTTCCTGCTCGATGTCAACGGCGGCATGTCGATTCCCTTCTTCGTCTGACGCGCCCTGACCGCCCCGGGGGCAACTCCCGATGCCGATGGCCGATGACGCCAATGATGACGACGCCGCTGCAGAGGAACGGGCCGGCCACCATGTGAAGCTGCACGAGTACTGCTCGACCGACGTCGACAACATGGTCCAACGACACATCCATGTGTGTACATGTCTTTCGTGTTTACTTTGTGTGACTGCTTGCTGACACTCGCCCGCTCTTCTCGCGCTCTCCCTTGTGGACTTTACTGTGGCCCCCCAAACGAACTGTGTAATGTGTGATGTGATGCAATGCTGCCCATGGACGCGTCGACCCCCGTATGTCCGATGATCACCCCCAATGCACCACTCTCTCATTGCCCCCCACGCTAAATTGCAGTAACTGCAGTCTATCTATCCATCCTCTCTCGCTACTGTTCTTCTGCTCCTGCCCTCTGCACCCGGCCACACAGCCGCACATCTCGCCTGCATTGTGTTTCACTACACAGCCCTCGCAGGCTTCCTTGGTCCCTCACAACGCCTGCACGCGTCTGCTCGCACTTCCCGTTACTATCACCTCCACAGTCTGTCTGATCGGCACGCTCCCTGTCCCCCTATCCATACATCACGCGTCCGGTTCGGTCGACCTGTATTGTTGTAATGTTCTGGCATGGCTTTTTCTCACTAGTTTGACGGGGAACAAGAATCTAAGCATCCAGCTGACTTTAGCAAGCAACCAGACGATGGTGCTCATGATGATGACGACGACGATGATGAAGGGCTGAGGCTGGAGGCGCTTCTTCAGCCAGACAGCCTAGTGGATCTTCTGGAGGAACTATGGGAGGCAATGTGGGTATGAGTGGAAGAAATAAGAGTGGTACAGGATTTAATAGTAGTTCTAGTAAATACTTTTGCCTGTAATTATTTACTCAAGTATAATATATTTGTTTCTAATTCAATAATGATAAAAAAGAATGATTATTGTATGAAGCATTTTATTGTTTGAGCAACTCTGGTAAGAGCTTGTATTCTCACTCAAGTCTTGTATACTCTAACAATTTATAAAAGTATTGTAAATTTTAGAAGTCTTACAGACCTTCTAAAGATATGTCTTAGTAGCTTTTAACAAGTGTAGCAGGAGTGCCCCAAGTACTCTCTCTTATTGAGACATCAAGTGAGTGTCTACCTTATATACTATATAGTGAAGTCTGATAATCCAAGACATTCCAAGTGTAGTAACTCTACATAAGGCAATTGGGGATTTCCTAATCCAGAGTACAATCTAATACTCCCCTTCAAGCATTAATTAAGAACTAGGACTGTATGCCTAATAGTTTGTTTAGATGCTTGATCTGTAGGACATAGAGAGCTTTTGTAAGGATGTCTGCTAATTGGTTCTGTGATTGAACATAGCATACATTAATGTAATTGTTTTGAATATAACATTACACAAAGTCTTTTTGTAAATCAAGATGTTTAGTGCAAGCATTGTACATTATTTTGTCAGACTTTACAGTCTTTATTGTACCTTGATTATTATAATAAATTGTAATGGGTGCTGATTCAGTCTACAGTACTTCTTCAGTGAATTGTTTGAGCCAAATGGCTTCTTGAGTAGCATATGCTAGTGCTTACAACTCTGCTTTGTAAATAGATAGTAGTACCAGGTTTTACTGTTTGCTTGACCAAGATATGGTTGATTTAGCTAATTGAAAGATGTAGCTGTTTATTGCTTTATGTCCTTCTGTCATTTGTCTGTCTGTATCACAATAGCCTTGTAGTTTTAAGGTGTTTGTGCTTCCAAGTTGAAGCTAACAATTTATTGTATATTTTAAATATGTAAAGTAATGTTTCACTACTTTGTAGTAATGTGTTTGGGGCTTTTGTAAGTAGCACACTAATTGCCCAGTAATATAAGATATGTCTGACTGTGTACAATCTGTAACATATCTTAACAATCCTACCATATTCATGTATAGCATTGTTTCATTATTACTTTTGTTTGTATTGTACATATTGTTTGTATTGTTAGATAGATCTATTCCAGGAGTAATAGGTGTTTGTAGTGCCTTTTTGTTTTCAAAGTGGTAATGCTTGATTATACTTTCAATATAATACTTTTGTCATAAGCTAATCATTTGTTAAGGTCTATCTTGGCTTATTTCAATACCAAGTAACTAATGTATTTTGTTACTGTCAGTAAATGTAACATGTTGTCTTAATACATGTTTAAATACTGTTATTATAGTGATAGTTTTGCTAATAATTGTAATATTGTCAATGTGTATAAATGTTACAAGAATTGTTTTATTATTTTGTTTCTTGTAAAATACAGTGTGATTGTAATTAGCTTGTTCTAATCCAATCTTAAGCAGTAGTTTGGTAATCTTCTTGTACTATTGTCTACCTACTTGTTTCAATCTGTATAATGCTTTATTTAAGTATAACACTTGTCCAGGTTTAATATCTGTAAGTAGCCTGCCTGGCAGTAGTTTCACATAAATGAGTTTGTCCTCATTTAGTTCTCTGTAAAGATATGTGGATTTTACATCTATCTAATGTATTTCATAGTTCTTAGATGCTGCCCAAGATAACAATAATTGTACTGTTGATAGTTTTGTTACTAGAGCAAATAAGTCATCAGAATAGAAGTCTATTCCATTCTTTTGAGCATATCCTTACACTACAAATCATACTTTGCATTTGTCTATTCAGCTGTTAGCCAGTCTTTTGATTTTATAGACAAATTTCGTTCCAATTATATTTGTATTTATAGGGGGGATAGTATATATCCACATGTTTCATTGTTGAAGTGACTGTATTTCATCCTTCATAGCTTTGATCCACTGTTCTTTGTCTATATGTGTTATAGCTTTGTAATACATTAATGGATTGTTATAGACTTTGTTAAGGAATTTGTTAAATTCTGTTAGATACATAGCTAGGTTTATATTGTCTTTGTAATTTAAACCTATAGTTTGTTTAACTAGTCTTTACTCTTGTGTAGAGTGTTGTATGACAGGTTCTTTATCTTTATTATTGTTATTAGGAAGAGTTTTATCATCATTTAATGTATCATCATTATGATTATTCTCCCCTTCAATCCTAGACATTAGTTTGTCTATGAATTGTATGTTGTGTTCAATAGTAACTTTATTATCATAGCACACTAAGTGACCTTTACTGTTGTTATTATAACCTAGCCATTGTGTGTGTTGGCCTCTAGGTTGTAGTTTATGTGTTTGTTTGTTCTGTATAATACAATATACACTGAATTCTCATATATTATCTATTTGATAATGTTTGTTATACTGTTTGTAATATAGTGTTGTGAAATTAATAGCAACTCTCAGCATTCTGTTATAAATAAACATTTGATTTTGTACTACATATACTCAGAATTTCATAAGTAACTTTGCTAATAACAGATACATATGTACACTGTTAAAGATAGTCTTATGTATACATTCTGCAACTCTGTTCTACTACAGTGTATTGTGTACTGTTAATCTACATATTGTTCCTTGACTTTCAATATACATAGTAAAGTCTTTACTTAGGAACACTGTATTGTTATTACTTTAGAGAGTTTTAACTCTTATACTGTACTGTGTAAAGAGTCTCATTGTATACTTTACATATTCAGTGAAAGCATTACTTTTATGCTACATAGGTAGTATAGTTACCCATTGTGTAGCATTATCTACAATAGTAAAAAGATATTTGTACTTACTGTAAGCTTGTACTAGGGCAGGTCCCCAAATATTAATATGGAGATGATCTCTATAAGATTGTGTAAGAGGTGTTGTTTGTATTTTTGGTATTTCATTGTATTGTATGTTTGCTTTAATACAATCTGTACACTGTACATTTTTATTGTCTATTATCCTTTGACTTATAATCTCAGGATACTCTTGTATGAGTTTGTGCAAGTAATCAAAATTAACATGACTCATTTGTTAATGTAAATCAACAATAGTGATTGTGTTAATAGATTGTTTATTACAATGAGAAACTATCATATACAAGTTATTTCATACATGTATTTCACTAATCTTTGTATGAGCAGGAGAATAAATAATACATTCATTGTTTGTTTTCATTAAAACATATCCTACTTTGTATAATAGTGCTTTACTAACAAGCATGAAGTTCAGATTGGGATAATAGTATAT
>NW_006760520.1:0-4365 GCF_000271605.1 Fomitiporia mediterranea MF3/22
GTTATTACTATGCATGCATGAATGGCCTTAGCCATCTCCCTCTCAGCTTTGTTCTGTGGTTCATCCTTTAGTAAGTGTTTGAAGCATGTAGCTGCAACACTAGAAACAATACAGTAGTGCCACATCTTGTAGTTTGCTTCAGTCTTAAGCATTGTAATGTTTTGACCAAAGTATTTAGGTACATTGGCTGGTTTACAGTGTGTATCTGTACATGGGGGAACCATGATGCAAATGTGTGCAAATGTATGCAAGTAAAGAGTTTAGAGTGTACAGTGGATGCATGTATGCAGGGAGCTCAAGGCTCATAACCTGTTGAGAGGGAGAACTTAAGGGGGGCACACATAGACAAGGGGTGAGGTGACAATTGACTGCTCAGTGTCTCTCGTCCTTATATTGTATGTATTCTAACTGAGACATTATGAAGTCATTGTCTCATGGTTCGTCCATTGATGAACTAATCATCTTATAATACATATAGTTCATAGACAGTGTCCTTAAGGGACAGAAGTCCTGAGTTCTGGTACAGAAGGGTGCAGAACCCTTGGAACTGAAGGTACAGGAGTGGAGAATTGTAACATCACCCCCCCTCTAAAACCAATTGTTCTGATTAGTAAACATAGGGCTTGGTCAGCAGCTCAGACATAGGTCAGAATAGTAAGGCTTGGAAATCTGTAAGGCTGAGTTTGTACAGAGCACTAGGATGAAGCTGATAGAAGTCTTAGATTGCCTTAGGAGTATGAGTAAGGTTCTTAGCAGGTTCCCAAGTATGCTCCTCAACTAGGTACCCTTTCTAGTGAACAAGGAATTTGAGTTTTCTATACAGTAGCTTAGCATCTACTATGTACTCTACTTTGTATTCTGGTTCAGAGCTAATAAGTTCTGGTAGAGGTAGTGAGGGTCTTTGTTGTGAAGGAAAACCTGGATCATAGTACTAAGATAGTAGAACCTTGTTAAACACTGAGTGTATACACTTCCATATTACTAGAAGTTGGAGTTTGTAGACAGAGGCACTAACCTTCTTTTCAATAACAAAGGGTCTGAAGCACTTGTTGTCCAACTTCTTCATTAGGCAATCCATGGTCAGGTTAGTAGCTTCTAGTATAACTTTGTTACTAGGCTGGTAATCCTTAGCTACAGACCTCTTCCAATTATAGTTCTACTTCATAACCTGTACTACCTTTTCCAAAAGAGCTTGTGTATCCTCCCTGGTTCTGTGCATCTGCTCCACAAAGTCTGTTACAGATTTGGAACTACTGTTCCAGTTCAGAACTGTCCTCTAGTACAGATGTCTCTCATGATTGAGGAAGAACAGGGACTGTCCTATTGTAGAGTGTTACTAGTTATTGTATACAAATTCTGTCAGAGCTAGCTATTCAGACTAATCTGATTACTAATGATTGATGAACATTCAGAGGTAGAGCTTGATCTCCTGATTGACTCACTCAGTTTGACTGTCAGTCTGTAGGTAATAAGTAGTAGAAGGGTTCCCTCGAATTCTGAGAAGTACATACAAGTCCTACATGAATTTCAACTTGAATTGTGGTCTACAATTATGAATGAGCTTCTGAGGGAGTCTGTGCAATTAGAAGACATGATCCTAATAAATACACACTATGCCTTTAGAAGTGAGTTCCATTTGGGTCAGAACTGTGTAGACTTGTTTAGAGAATCAGTCAACAATCACACAGATAGTATTGTAACCCTAAGACTCAGGTAGCTTACTAATTAGGTCTACTAAGACTTCTTCCTAAGAGTGATCCAGGATCCAATACAGATGTAGGGGAGCCTGAACCCTTGTCTAGTAGGCCTTAGTCTGTTAGCATGTATTGTAACTAGTCACATACTTTAGGATTTCCCTCTACATTCTGGGCCACTAGTAGTTCTGAGTGATAAGTTCCTACATTTTGTGTCAGCCTGGATGTCCTGTAGTCAGATTGTTGTGATGAGCTCAGACAATATCCTCCTACAGCTTCTGATCCTTTAGAACATACAGTCAGCCTTCCTAGTAAACCTGTCCATCCTCATCCTCCTCCTAATCCCTAGCCTACTTCTCTAACTACTTCACTATGACCTGATTGTACATGTGTCTCAGAGCTTACTATATACAGGTGACAAAGTCAACATCCTTGGATTTGAGTCAGATCTCTTAGATTGTCTCAGACACAAAATGGGAATTGTCTAGGAGAACAAGATTTTTGTTATTATTCTCCCCCCTTTTGTGACCTACTTGTCTTAAGAGTAAATCAGCTTTTGTCATTTGCATTCCAGGTTTGTGGGTCAGTACAAAGTCAAAGTCCTACAGTTCTAACATCTAGTAGGCTTAGTAGCAGTTGAGCTTCTGAGGTGCTCAGAAGTACTAGAGATTAAGGTGATCACTCCAAATCTCAAACTTCTGTACAGTACTAAGGAGATATTAACACTACTCCTCTAGGGAACAGACAATTGTAAGGAGTTCCTTATTATAGATAGAGTAGTTCTGTTCTGTTACAGAGAGGGATTCTGATTGGAACACTATCAGACACTACTTTCTGTCAATGAACTAGGACAGTACTACTCTATTTACAAAGTTAGAAGAGTTAGCTTTGACTCAGAACTTGTCTACAACTGTTAGAACTACTAATACAGGCTTGCTAATAATGGCCTACTTGATAGACTCAAATGTAGACTACTGCTGATCATCCCATTACTAAGGAACATCTTTACTAGTAAGATTGTGAAGGGGCCAGACAATAGTACTAAAGCCTTGAATAAAGTGTTAGTAGTAGTTTACAAACCTAAGGAATACTTGGACCTGTTTTAGGTTCTGAGGTTGTGGCCAGTTCTGAACTGTAGTTACCTTTGCTGGATCCATACAGACCTCTCCTCCACCAATCACAAAGCCCAGATAATCTACTGACTCTTACACAAAAGAGTACTTTGTTTCTTAGAGGAACAGTTTATTATTTTAGAGCTATTGTAAAACTGCTTGAATCAGTTAGTAATAGTGCTCAACTGTCTGGGTAAAGATCAGAATGTTGTCCAGATACACACTAACATACTCTGAGTCAATCAGATCTGTAAGAATGTGATTCATGAATGACTGGAATGTTGTGAGTGAGTTAGTCAGTTTAAAGAACATTATAGTCAGTTTGTACAATCTACAATTAGTTCAGAATGTAGCCTTCTACTCATCTCTGTCTTGGATCCAAATATTATTGTACTCTCATCAAACATCCAACTTAGTAAAAACCCTAGATGTATGTGTCTTATTAATGAGCTCCTGAATCAGGGGGAGTAGGTACTTGTTTTTGATAGTACTCTCATTGAGACAATAATAATCCTAGACTAGACAGAGCTTCCCATCTTTCTTTTTAATAAAGAAGAAAGGGGAGGCTATAAAGGACTTTAAGGGTTGGATCCAGCCATTCTGAAGATTTTCCCAAAGGAACTTGTCAAGTACCTCCTACTTGTCTCTGTTGAGTAGGTAGACCTTACAATCCTTAGGTTGGAAACCCTTAGTCAATTCAATTACATAGTCCTAAGGACAGTGTTTAGGAAGCTGGTTGAATTCCTCTTCACTAAAGACTTTAGGGAACTCTCAGACAAAATCTGGCAGGCTGGGTCTACATACATTCTAGAGTAGAGTCATTCTGAGAGGGTTCTAGACTGGTTCTGTCTTAGACATCCTTCAGATCAACTCTGTTCCACCTTGACTAGAATATGTATCCACATATTTATCCTAGTTGAAGAAGAACAACTGGTTACCTTTATCAGAACTGTTAGTAACATTAGAAGTGTCTGTATCTACTCAGAACAGTAGTACAAGGTAGCTGTAAGACTTAGGACACTAATTGAATACAAGTGTCTACTCTAACCAGTCAATAGTAGGGTTGTGAGCCTTGAGCCATTTGAATCTAATGAAGATGTCTGTCTTTCTAAGGTTAGTGACTCTGAACTCAATACTTTTCTTATGATCCTGAATAGTCATCCATAGTTGGACAAACTCAGTAATTCAACCATTCCAATTCAGGGTTCTGTCTGTATTGTATACTAGGATTAGAAGTAGAATATGTTGAGTAGGGAGGTGGTGTTCCTGTACAAAGGCCTTATTAATACACAAACTAGTACATTTATTGTCTACCAGAACTGTTGTTTAGATCTAGAGGGATCCTAAGAAGGGAGCCAAGAGGACAGGGACCTAGAGTGTTATGATTCTCTACTCTCTTACCTTCAGTTCTGAGGGTTCTGCACCCTTCTGTACCAGAACTCAGGACTTCTGTCCCTCAGAGGCACTGTCTATAGACTATATGTGTGCTGACTCTTACTACTACCCTTCCTTACTTCATCATTCCATTCCTTTGACTACTCCTTCATTCTCTGTTCATT
>NW_006760521.1:0-4361 GCF_000271605.1 Fomitiporia mediterranea MF3/22
ATTTACTGTTAGGCCTCTACAAAATCTTAGAGTATGTAGTCAGAGTCTAGGAGTTCTGAGGTGACTTTCAGATTTGTAGAAAAGGCTTCTTACTACAAATCCTGCTTGTTACTCATTATTACTCTAATGACCTAATAGATATACTGTTGCTTCTACAGGCAGTCCTTAATCTAGTACCCTGACTTTCTGCAGGTAAAGTATACTCCTCACTTTTAGGCTTCTCTAATGTTTATCAGAACAGATTAATTACAAATTACAGGCAGATTAATCTGAGGGCTCAGAACTGTCAGAGCTAAACACATGTACAAGCATTCTGTATAAACTTAATGTATTCAAGCTGTAGCTTGGTTGAAGGAGATAGTGTATGTCTTCCACTTAGTGTAGGTGACTAGTTCTAGCATTATTCTAAGAATCTTATTAACTAGTTCTGAGTGAAGAGCTTTTTCAAGCATTCTAATAAGAACATTATTAAACCCAAGTATGAATCCTGCCTTCCAGACTAGGATATCAAACTCCTGAAAGAAGGTATTAGTAGAATGTTTGCCCTGTTATAGAGACACAAGCTTGTTCTACACATTACACTTCTTATTCAGATTGATGAAGGAAACACAGAGCTGTCTCATGAATTTCAAATACAACTCATTGTTCTAAAGTCAGATCAGGCTTCCAATCTAATAGCCTTCAATCCAGTTCTAGGCTCAGGTGGCTGTGTTACCTTCCTTCATGAAGGAGAGGACAAATAGGACACAATCAAGATCTGAGGATAGATTAGTCAAAGTAGTAGCTATATATAGTTTGACTTAGTACTAGAAGTCCTCAAAGTACTACCTATTAAAGTCTAAAGGGTGAGCTATATACACTTTCTTTCTAGAACAGGTTGCAACTTCTAGAACAATTGGAACAGGTTCTGAAGGGGCTGGGGGCATGTGGTTAACAAAGGTCTCTTAGATAGAGGTCTACACATATTAAACTAGTTCTACTTGTAACTGCTGATCTGGCAGGACAGTAGGGGTGACAGTCAGTATAGGAGGGTCCATGTTTACACTACAAAGGAATTGGTACTAAACTAAAAGGGGTAATAAATAGAAGAAGGGTGGTAAAAGTTTAAAAGGGTTTAGAAAGTTTAAAATTTAAAAATGTAAAAGGGTTAGAACAAAGAAAAGAGATTGACACAATAGTAAGTACTAATGCTTGAAATGTAGGAGAGTTGTAGAGTAGTAATAGGTAGTCTTAATCTGATGTCAGCAACAGTGTAGAGGGGACCCAAAGGCTTAGTAAGAGGACCCAAGCTACAACTATCCTACACAACAGAAGTATAGAACACAAGTACTGAAACATAGTCAGAACTTACAGAACAAGTAGAGAGAGAGAGTGAGACAAGAGTAGAGTATATAGAGTGAGCCTAAGAGTACAGGACTACCTAGAGTAGACAAGATTAAGACTACAGGACTAGTCTGATCTTGTACACCTATATATACTAAACTATATAAGAGTACTCAGGGAGTATAAGCTACTAAGAATGATAAGCTATAAAGAATGAAAGAAAGGAATGTCAAAGATAAAGGTACAAAGAATGAAGGGATGGACAAAGGGTAAGAGACTATAGAATGAACAGAGAATGAAGGAGTGGTCAAAGGAATAGAATGATAAAGTAAGGAAGGGTAGTAGTAAGAGTTAGTACACATATAGTCTATAGATAGCACCCCTAAGGGACAGAAGTCCTGAGTTCTGGTACAGAAGGGTGCAGAACCCTTAGAACTGAAGGTAAGAGAGTAGAGAATTATAACACAGAGTCTAGGAGTTCTAAGGTGACTTCTAAATTTGTAGAGAAGGCTTCTTACTACAAATCCTACTTGTCACTTGTTATTACTCTAATGACCTAACAGATATACTGTTACTTCTGTAAGTAGTCCTTAATCTAGTATCCTGACTTTCTGTAGGCAAAGTATACTCCTTACTTTCAGGCTTCTCTAATGTTTATTAGAATAGATTGATTGTGAATTATAAACAGATTGATCTAAGGGCTTAGAACTGTCAGAGCCAGACACATGTGTAAGTGTTCTACACAGACTTGATACATCTGAGTCACAGCTTGGTTGAAGGAAATAGTGTATGTCTTCTACTTAGTGTAAGTAACTAGTTCTAGTGTCATTCTAAGAATCTTATTAACTAGTTCTGAGTGAAGAGCTTTTTCAAGCATTCTAATAAGGACATTATCAAACCTAAGTATGAATCCTACCTTCTAGGCTAGGATATTAAACTCCTGAAAGAAGGTATTAGTAGAATGTTTGCCCTGTCACAAAGACACAAGCTTGTTCTACACATTGTACTTCTTATTCAGATTAATAAAGGAAGTATAGAGCTACTTTATAAATTCTGAATACAACTTGTTGTTCTAAAGTTGGATCAGGCTTCCAATCTAATAGCCTTTGATCCAGTTCTAGGCCCAGGTGGCTGTGTTACCTTCCTTCATGAAGGAGAGGACAAATAGGACACAATTAAGATCTGAGGATAGATTAGTTAAAGTAGTAGCTATATATAGTTCAACTTAGTACTAGAAGTTCTTAAAGTGCTACCTATTAAAGTCTGAAGGGTAGGCTATATACACTTTCTTTCTGAAACAGGTTGTGACTTCTAGAACAATTAGAACAGGTTCTAAAGGGGCTAGGGGCATGTGGTTAGTAAAGGCCTCTTAGATAGAGGTCTACACATATTAAGCTAGTTCTACTTATAACTACTAATCTGGCAGGACAGTAGGGGTGGCAGTTAGTGTAAGAGGGTTTATGTTTACACTACAAAGGAATCAGTACTAAACTAAAAGGGGTAATGAATAGAAGAAGGGTGGCAAAAGTTTAAAAGGGTTTAAAAAGTTTAAAATTTAAAAATGTAAAAGGGTTGGGACAAAGAAAAGAGATTAATGTAATAGTAAGTACTAATGCTCAAAATGTAAGAGAGTTGTAGGGTAGTAATAAGTAGTCTTAATCTAATGTTAGCAACAGTGTAGAGGGGACCTGAAGGCTCAGTAAGGGGACCCAGGCTACAACTATCCTACACAACAGAAATACAGAATGTAAGTACTAGAATGTAGTCAGAACTTGTAGAACAGGCAGAGAGAGAGAGTGAGACAAGAGTAGAGTATATAGAGTAAGCCTAAGAGTATAGGACTACTTAGAGTAGACAAGATCAAGACTACAGGACCAGTCTGATCTTGTACACCTATATATACTAAACTATACAAGAGTACTCAGGAAGTATGAGCTACTAAGAATGATAAGCTACAAAGAATGAAAGAAAGAGAAGGTTAAAGATAAAGGTACAAAGAATGAAGGGATGGTCAAAGGAATGGAATAATGAAGTAAGGAAGGGTAGTAGTAAGAGTCAGCATACATATAGTCTATAGACAGTACCCCTAAGGGACAGAAGTCCTGAGTTCTAGTACAGAAGGGTGTAGAACCCTTAGAACTGGAGGTACAAGAGTAGAGAACTGTAACACATTCTGTATACTGTCCATTCTGAATGTTATCCACTTTGTATTAAGTTTGTCTAATGTTATATTGATTAAGTATATTTAATTAATTTGTTTGTTTGTAATATACTGTTCAATAACAGTATTGTTATCATAATAGATCATTTGTAAATGTTATTAAATAATTTGTAAATGCTTCAGAGACCTACAGAATCTTGTTAGTATGTGTAAGTATGTATATGTGCATATTTAAATCATAAATGCAATTGCTTGTTTTGTTTTATTGTTTGTTATTCAGTCATATTGTTTGTTATTAAGTTTGTTTGAGTACTCTAGTAATTTCCTTTTACTTTACTGTGAAACTAATGAATCATGCTAGTAAAATGTATATTTGATGTTGTAATAATATCCTTCTTTAATCATTACTGTCTACATTCATCTACATTTGTATATATGTTAAGCATTCAGTAATAGCTGATTTATGTCTTCAGATTGAAGCTTCACATTGATTGTATATTGTAATATTAATAATAATATTTCTTTTTGCCAGATTGCTTCATTCTAAGATTAATGAGGTTTTATACTAATGTATATTTGTTGTATAAATGTTATGTCTGGCTGTAAGCATCTTACTATGTGTCTAAGTGTATTGTATATGTATTATATCATGAATGTACTGTTTGTTTGTTTGCTTTACATTATTGTTTATATCTGTGTATTAATTTATTAACATTATATTTGTTAATTGATTGTTTCTGATACATCCTAAGTAACTATGTGATCTGTTGTATTGTTTCTTTAATAGCCAACATAGTTATCTGTTGTAAATCATTACTAATGTGTGTTTTGTATTACTTTTATTATTAACAAGTGTTTGTTGTTGAATTGTTTGTGA
>NW_006760522.1:0-4357 GCF_000271605.1 Fomitiporia mediterranea MF3/22
TAGGATTTTCGTTGCAAATGATAATATATTGACCAAATTCGTATATATTATTAATTGTTCTGTGTGTTCTGTAACGTTTGTAATGTGGGGTATTGTAATTTAAAGTAGCATACAGTGTTCTATTATAAATATAGGTAATATGAATTGCTGCTTCAGCCCATAATATAAATGGTAATTCAGTAGATGTTAGATATGCTCTTACACCTCTAAATATAGTTTTATGAGTTTGTTCCACTATTCTGTTCTGTTGCAGAGTATGATGTACTGTTAATCTTTGTTTTGTTCCTTGTGAATCTAAATATTGTTGGAAATCTTTACTAAGGAATACAGTATTGTTATCACTTTGTAAAAGCTTTATTTTAACTCTGTACTGTGTAAATATTTTAGTTGTCTATTGTACATATTACATATATGTATTGGATTTTGTTTGTAATTTGAGCATTATGCACCAACAAGTAGAATTGTCTACAATTGTTAATAAGTAGTGTATGTTCTTATATGTGTACAGTTCAATAGGACTAATAATATCAATATGAATAAGATCTCCAAATTGATTTGCAAGAGGAGATTGATGTAGTTTTGGTATTAGTGTATGTTCAATATTTGCTTTTATGCATTCAATACATTCTTTTTCTTTGTAGTTTGTTATTTTAGTTGATAGTACACTTGGTTGTGTCTTTAATAATTGTTTAATATAATTGTAACTTATATGTCTGAGGCATTTATGTATATTATAAATAGATAGTTTGTTCATTGTTTTTAATAAATGATTATTGTACAAAATATACAAGTTATTTCTCAATTGTATATGTCTGATGTATTCGTTACATAGTGATGTTATAGTACAATTATTATTTGTAAACATAAAGGAATAACCTTCCCTACATAGTAGCACTTGACTTATGAGGGAAAAGGTCATTTGTAGATAGTAATAGATGTTTTGTAATGTTATAATGCTTTTTTCTTGTATATTCTTTGGGATTTCAATACACATAGATCCAGCTCAATTAAGAGTCATCATTGATCTATTTGCAATAGTTATGATTGTAGGAGTTATGTTGTGTACATCTGTTAATCGAAATAGATAAGGAGTAGTATGTATTTACAAATACAATCATAGCTAACAAGAAATCCTATACACAAACAATGGATTTACTTGATTCTAGTGTATAAATACATTAGTACATACCCAGGAAACATATTGTTCGAATTGTTTGTCCTGGTTGCTCGGAATAAGAGTGTAGGCATTATTGTTCATTTCAATGTTGCCTTCCTTTAATTCAACATTGTTTTCGTTTGGGTTTTCAATAATAAATGTGTTTGTTGTGTTTTCTACAGTTTGATTTGTTTTATGCACAATGTTAGCTTGATGTTTGGCACATGCAAGCTTTATAGCTTTAGTAAGAGGTTTGCAGCATTCCTTAGAGAAATGTCCTGTTTTTCTACAATTGAAACATTTTGCTTTTGTTGGATTGAACAGATTTGGCAGATTGAATTTCCTCTGCTTATTGGCTTTATACATTGTATTAATGTGTGCATTATTCTTTGTCCAATCATTAGAATCTTGTGCTTGTTTAGCACAGTAATTGTTGTAGGCATTCTGCAATGTAAGGATTAGTTGCTTCAGTTTGACTTTCTTATATTCATTGACTGGTTTGCCTTCGTTTTGGGCATCAGTAGATTGTATTATTGTATTTACTATGTGTGTATATTGCTCAGGAGTGGTAAGCAATATTGCTGCTTTGTATGTAGAGTTGTGTGGTGGATTACTGTTAGCAGACAGAGTTGTGTATGCTTTCTCAAGTCTGTCTAATGTATGTCTGAAATGTTTTACATGGTCTCTACAAATAAACAGTACTGATTTGTCAATAGCCTTTTTACATACTGTCTGGGGGTTAAAGCATTCTTCAAGCACTTTCATTAACTGAGGGATAGACATATTAAAGTGTATATAGTTTGCCAATATTGTGTCAGCAATGTTATTAACTATGCATGCATGAATAGCCTTAGCCATCTCCCTCTCAGCTTTGTTCTGTGGTTCATCCTTTAGTAAGTGTTCAAAGCACATAGCTGCAACACTAGAAACAATACAGTAGTGCCACATCTTGTAGTTTGCTTCAGTCTTAAGCATTGTGATGTTTTGACTAAAGTATTTAGGTACATCAGCTGGTTTACAGTGTGTATCTGTTTGTGGGGGAACCATGATGCAAATGTGTGCAAATGTATGTGAGTAAAGAGTTTAGAGTGTACAGTGGATGTGTGTATGCAGGGAGCTCAAGGCTCATAACCTGTTGAGAGGGAAAACTTAAGGGGGGCACACATAGACAAGGGGTGAGGTGACAATTGACTGCTCAGTGTCTCTTGTCCTTATATTGTATGTATTCTAACTGAGACATTATGAAGTCATTGTCTCATGGTTTGTCTGTTGATGAACTAATCATCTCATAATAGATTTTAACTTTAAACCCAGTCAACTTGTCCTCATACACAACTCTAAATCACAAATAAATCTCAGACAAAAAACCAAGCTATACTATCTTGGACTGTACATAGTAGTCTGTTGTACACAAGGAGGATCCTATATTATAGCTGAACTTAATAGATTAGTGTCCTGTCTTTACATCACAGTGTTCTGCTTGGTTCCATACTTTGCCTGTACTACACTCTTGATTCTGGTCACATGTCTTGTTGAAAACTTCAGTCCAGCTAATGAAATTGATGACACTAACAACCTACTACTGTTGGACAAGCCTTCCAAGGACTCTGACTCTGACTAAAGGCTGATTGTAGCCAACTACTATAAACCTATATATTTCATACTTTCTTGAATTTGCCTTTTTCTATTAACCCCTTATAATATTCTAGACAATGTTCTAATCCTGTTCTGCTCTATCTTCTGTTTTTCTTTAATTTTACTTTTAACTAATTGTAGATTATAGTTAGACTTACACTTTAAACCTGTATGGTTTTCCCTGTAGTACATTTTTTCCTACTAGGTTTTTTGTACACAGGTTTTTGTCCAGCAGCCTTTAGACCACTTTGTATTTCTTTAGTCACAATAGTCTCTATTAGATTGTGCTCTAGATTAGGAAATCCCTAATTGCCTTATGTAGAGTTACTACACTTGGAATGTCTTAGACTATCAGACTTCACTATGTAGTATATAAGGCAGACACTTGCTTAATGTCTCAATAAGAGAGAGTACTTGGGGCACTCCTGCTACACTTGTTAAAAGGTTATGAGCCTTAGTGCCTATTGAATGCCTCTACACACTTGCTCTTACAGAACACCTTTGCCTCCTGCTAGACCACCAAGCCCTAGACCTCCCTCTCCCCCCAAACCTATTACAATGTTGTCTACAACACATACCTTTGTTAACACTACAATGAAGGACTCTAACATTACAAAGTTCTTTGAGGGAACAGAAAAGTTGGCTGGTGTAAAGGGATACAAGATATAGCACTTACACATACACAGTACACTTGCTACTATGATGCTCTCAGACTATCTAGAGTACAATCCCCCTTCCTCTAATAATGCTGGCATACATACAGGCAATGTTTTGTATCATTGTATAATGAAAATGATAACTAATACAATTTATACAAACTTCACAACACATACAAGTGTTAGAAGTCTTATGAAGGCACTTTCTGAACAATACAATGTTCAAACAACAATGACACATGCTGTAGACATATCTACATTGTTTACAGTAAAAGGGTATGTATTACAGTTTGATAAGATGTTAGACAACATTGAACAAATCTACAGACAGTTGTCTATACATAATAAAGCCCCTAATAACAATACATACATCTCAGCAATTAACCTTGCTACTCCTCATGAGTATAGATGGGTAGTAACAATGCTAGACAGGCAGATTACCCATTATAATCAACTACTAACAGTTACAGCAGCTCAGAAAGACATTCTGATACTAGCTAAGTTGATACACAAATTATGAAACACATATACTAAGTATCATTCTCAGTACTCTCAAACGAAACAAGATACTGAACAAGACAGCCTACAAACAAAAGGCAAAAGTGTAGCTAAAGGCAAAACAAAGCCTTACAATAAAGTTAAATGCTACAACTGTAATAAGTACAGGCATATGTCAAAAGACTGCTGAAATCCTCTAATAAGCAAAACAACAGAAGCTTGAAAGAAAAAGTATAGGCAAACAGCTACTACTTCTACTACTACTACTACTACTATACTGTCTCAACCTGTACTTAATACAGTAGTATTTATTAGAGACAATAACAAAATTGTATTCATTAAAGATGTTAATGAAACACTAATGCTAGGAGGTCTGTAATTGTAGAAGCCTCAGTATCAAGTTTCTAGCAGC
>NW_006760523.1:0-4356 GCF_000271605.1 Fomitiporia mediterranea MF3/22
CTCATATGTGTTGTAAGTTTATATAAATTGTATCAGTTATTGTTTTCATTATATAATAATACAAAACATTACCTGTATGTATACTAGCATTATTAGAGGAAGAGGGATTGTGCTTAAGATGGTCTGAGAGTATTATAGTAGTGAGTGTACTGTGTATGTACAAGTACTATATCTTGTATCTCTTTATACTAGCTAACTTTTCTGTTCCCTTAAAGAACTTTGTAACATTAGAGTCCTTCATTATAGTGTTAACAAAGGTATGTATTGTAGACAACATTATAATAGGTTTAGGAGGAGAGAGAGGTTTAGGGCTTGGTGTACTAGTAGGAGGCAAAGGTGTTCTGTAAGAGTAAGTATGTAGAAGCATTTAATAAGTACTAAGGCTCATAACCTTTTAACAAGTATAGTAGGAGTACTCCAAACTCTCTTTCTTTAAGACATCAAGTAAGTGTCTGCCTTATATACTATATAGTAAAGTCTGATAGTCTGAGACATTCTAAGTATAGTAACTCTATATAAGACAATTAGGGATTTCCTAATCTAGAGTGTAATCTAATAGATACTACTTCTTTAAGATATACAAATAGACTGTACAGAGTCTAATAGATGTGAACTACTCTTACATATATTGTATAGTGTATTGTATACTCTTTAAGTATACAAATAGACTATACTGTGTCTTACAGATGTAAACAGTAGTTTACATTGACTGTAGGAACTGATTTCTATTACACTAGTACTTCTTGTGTTTTATACTTAGTATAATACAAATAATAAAAGTAATTGTATTCTAATACATATAAGCTTACATATATTCAGAAACATATTATTATAGTACTTAATAGTATATCTATCTTATATAATATGTTAATAAGACAGAATTATTTTAATATATATTATATAATTGGTCCAGAGGTCCGGACCGGGTTCGGACCTGGACTGGACCGCTGGTCCGGTCCACAAGAGGTCCAGCTGGGTCCGGTCCGAGGTCCAGGATTTCATAAGAAATCGGTCCTGGTCCGGTTCACGGTCCAGCAAAAACCTGTCTGGACCGGACCTGGACCGGACCACGGCAACTATACTAATATGTCTACCCAGTCTACGGGCTCAAAAAGGCTCGAACAGAGTACATGCAATAACGTCGGAAGAAGCTACATATCCTGGTTCTTCGTCGCGATAATAATCAGTGTCTGGACGTGCAGCCCGTATTTTGAAATCTAACTTGAACAATGTATATGAAATCGGGGACTGCAACTAGATTTCTATATTTGACACAGACAGTTGCATCTATTTATACGGTATACGGTAATACACGGCACGTGAATTGTCAGGTTTATCGGAACGGCAGAAAACGAATCCATAATTAGATGCCTCGGCACGTCTATTCAAACAACGGCGAGCTTCACCGTTGTAATTTACATGCCGAGCGTCTCAATAAACCTATCTTCCGCCTGCCCTTAATGCCTGAGCTGCCCCTCACACCGATTTGATAACGTCGTTTATTTCGATCTTTTTTGTTAGACATGCCAACTCCAAAGTTCACTGTGGCCATTTGGTGAGTACGATTGCTATGTGTTTATGGTGCACCTAAATTTATGATTGGCTGAAGCGGTGGTGGAATCGCCGGACTGATGACCGCTATTGCCCTTGCTCGGCTATCTTCCAGGAAGGACTTTCGCATCGATATCTATGAAGCGAAACAAGAATTCACCGAAATCGGGGCAGGCGTCGCCATCCGGCAGAGACCTTGGAATATCGTCAAGGCGCTTGGACTTGAGACGGCACTCAGGGAATTCACCGAGGTTCCAGATAACGAGGATGAGCCTCGTGAGTAGTGTATCGCCTTCGCTGCAATTCATACTAATGCTGTAAGCGAAGGATTAATGTTTGAGATGCGCAAATCTGACCAAGCCATAGGTGTTCATTTCTATAAAACCATGGCACCAAGTTTGTCCTTTTCGTAATGTTTTTAGGCTGCTATTAAAGGCTTTTCTAGTGGGAAACCTCTCCTTTCATCGAGCACATCTCCTCAACGCTCTCGCAGTGAACCTAGATGCCGATACCACAGTTTCGCATTTCTCGAAGCGATTAGTTTCTTACGAAATGGCGGATAGGCCCGATGCTGTGAAAGACTCCACAATAACGTTGTTCTTCAAGGACGGTACCTTTGCGACCTGTGACGTGCTAATAGGTTGTGACGGGATCAATTCTGCTGTGCGTGAAAAACTTCTCCAGTCGGCGGCCCGAGATGCGCAAGGTAGGAATGACTTTGAAGTCGCTGCAACACTTCGTGAACATATCAAGCCCGTTTGGAGTGGCAGCGTCGCATATCGAGGAATCATCGCTCGTGAGGTGCTGGCTGAGGTAAATCCGAAGCACTCGGCCATTTTCACGCCTCAGAACGTAAGTGCTGCCTTCGAGATTATTCTTGCCAGCAATGAATACAGCATTTGCAATTCAGTACATGGGAAAGGACAAGGTAAATAGTGGGTTTCATAACGATCCACTACCTTTCTTATGATGCCCTTTAGCATATTATAGTTTTCCCAATTTCGAAAGGACGCTTAATCAATGTTGTTGCTTTCTGCTCATGGCCAAACAATGATGGCTCTGTTTTTGATGGGAAGATAGTCGAAGAATGTTCACAGATGGAACTACTCGAGCAGTATCGCGGCTGGGAGGACGAAGTACCGCAACTTCTCAAGGTTAGTAATGCAGTCAACAATCACTGTATGGTTATCGTCTAACATTTATTTACTGTAGTGCATTCAGAAACCTTCTCGTTGGGCGATCAATGACCTGAAACCTATGCCAGTAAGTGTTCACAATCATGTTGCTCTTGCTGGAGATGCTGCACATGCTATGACTCCGCACCTGGGTATTGGGGCTGGTCAAGGAATAGAAGACGCTTACATTCTTGCTACGCTGTTAACACACCCACTCACTACGCGGAAAACGATAAGGGACGCACTGAAAGTGTACGAGTCTGTACGTCTGCCGTATGCGAACGAAATTCAGCGCTTGTCCCGTATCAATGGCAAGATATATGAATTTGCGGACCCACGCTTTTCAAATTTGCGGTTTGATCGAGAGTTGCTGACCGATGGTAAGATGAATGAGGAAGACAAGACGAGATTAAAAGAGGTTGGGGACGCGTCGATGACGATTCGAGAATGGACTTGGGCTAGGGACATTGAGGAAGATAGGAAGCAAGCCGTTGAAATGTTGGCTGAGAGGCTCTGCAAAGGAGGATATGTGCATAGTTCCGGTTGATCTCATATGTCAAGAATATTCTCAAAGACGGGAACTCATTCTTTTTATTGAAAACCCATGCATTTCGCGGGATTGTGAATGCAAGGCGGATATCCAATAATGTACGGCACGGGTGAATCAACTGGAAAACCCGAGTTAAATTAACAATGGAAGATTTAGGCTTCGGTGAGAGGCGAACGATCTAACACCAATCAATAGTTGATGTGTGTCCCACGGAGATGACATACCGCTGCAAAGCTACACATGCGCAATATCTCAGGGCAGTTAGGGTGCTAATGACCGAAGTTGTATACCGAAAGCTAGTGTTGCTAAATCACTTCCGTATCACTTAAAGTGGGTCTCCGTCTCGTGTCAGAACGTGTTTTCGCATGCACTGCTTGCACTGTAGCTCCATCCATTATGGTCTGGTATGAATATTAATGAGAATGAAAAGGCAGTGATACTTATTACATGGCTCGGCAGCTTTGCACCAAGGGGATGTTTAGTGTTCTACTTCGACTCGGGCATTCCAAACTCTGTGTCCGTTTCAGATCCCCCACAGGACACTTAGAATGTACTAGTGATGTGTCTCTTTGCGTTGACACGGAGGCAAACTCGAGAGATCTTGCTTGGGATGATCAGATGTGCTGAAGCCTGAAGGAACCCCGGATAGAATGCCAAGATTGAATTGTGGCGACAAAGGTTAAGGCTTTCAGGCACCGACGGAGTAGTGGCTCCTGATTGACGCTCGTGAACCATCCATCCTTGCAGGGTTGAAACAGTTGCATTCTCCGACGACCGACGTGGAGGTTGATGAAGAGGTGCATTGGAGTGGACATATATACCGGGCCGGCATCCGTATGTCACGTGCCATAGAATAATTCCGCATGTACACATCGGGCATTTCACAATTTCTTGCCTTAAAAAATAACTTACATAATGTTAAACATT
Organism: Fomitiporia mediterranea MF3/22; assembly: GCF_000271605.1. Lineage (NCBI taxonomy): Eukaryota > Fungi > Basidiomycota > Agaricomycetes > Hymenochaetales > Hymenochaetaceae > Fomitiporia > Fomitiporia mediterranea. The sequence continues at coordinate 4,204 of NW_006760523.1, forward strand.
ATTTGTAATTTAATTTACCATTTCAGTTTAGTAGAAATTCAAAATAATATTTTAAGTTTTTTCTGTATTTGTATTGATTATGGAAGAAACTTGAAATTTTGTTCATGATTTCTATCAATCAAAAATGGTAAATTTAATTACAAATAATGTTTA
>NW_006760524.1:0-4351 GCF_000271605.1 Fomitiporia mediterranea MF3/22
ACACTACAAATTGTACTTTATATTTGTCTATTTGGCTGTTAGCCAGTCTTTTGATTTTATAGACAAATTTCGTTCCAATTACATTTGTATTTGTAGGGGGGATAGCATATATCCATGCATTTTGTTGTTGAAGTGACTGTATTTCATCCTTCATAGCTTTGATCCATTGTTCTTTGTCTATATGCATTATAGTATTGTAATACATTAATGGATCGTTATAGACTTTGTTGAGGAATTCATTAAATTCTGTTAGATACATAGCTAGGTTTATATTGTCTTTGTAATTTAAACCTATAGTTTGTTTAACTGGTCTTTGCTCTTGTGTAGAGTATTGTATGACAGGTTCTTTATCTTTATTATTATTATTAGGAAGAGTTTCATTGTTGTTTGATGTATCATTGTTATGATTATTCTCCCCTTCAATCCTAGACATTGGTTTGTCTATGAATTGTACATTGTGCTCAACAGTAATTTTATTATCATGGCACACTAAGTGACCTTTACTGTTGTTATCATAACCTAACTATTGTGTGTGTTGGCCTCTAGGTTGTAGTTTATGTATTCGTTTGTTCTGTATGATACAATATGTGCTGAATTCTCGTATATTATCTATTTGATAATGTTTGTTATACTGTTTGTAATATGGTGTTGCAAAATTAATAGCAACTCTTAGTGTTCTGTTATGAATAAATGTTTAATATTGTACTGTATATACCCAGAATTTCATAGGTAATTTTGCTGATAACAGACACATATGTACACTGTTAAAGATAGTCTTATACATACATTCCACAACTCTGTTCTGCTGCAGTGTATTGTGTACTGTTAATCTATGTATTGTTCCTTAACTTTCAATGTATGTAGTGAAGTCTTTACTTAGGAACACTGTATTGTTATCACTTTGGAGAGTTTTTACTCTTATACTGTACTGTGTAAAGAGTTTCATTGTATGCTTTACATATTCAGTGAAAGCATTGCTTTTATGCTGTATAGGTAGCATAGTTACCCATTGTGTAGTGTCATCTACAATAGTAAAAAGATATTTGTACTTGCTGTAAGCTTGTACTAGGGCAGGTGCCCATATATCAATATGGAGATAATCTCTATAGGATTGTGCAAGAGGTGTTGTTTGTATTTTTGGTATTTCATTGTGTTGTATATTTGCTTTGATACAATCTGTACACTGTGCATTTTTATTGTCTGTTATCCTTTGACTTATAATCTCAGGATACTCTTGTATGAGTTTGTACAAGTAATCAAAATTAACATGACCCATTTGTTGATGTAAATCAACAATAGTGATTGTGTTAATAGATTGTTTATTATGATGAGAAACTATCATATACAAGTTATTTTGTACATGTATTTCACCAATCTTTGTATGAGTAGGAGAATAAATAATACATTCATTGTTTGTTTTTGTTAAAACATATCCTGCTTTGTATAATAGTGCTTCACTAACAAGTGTGAAGTTCAGATTAGGATGATAGTATACATTTTGTAGTGAAATTGTATTCACCTTTGTATGCTCATTAGCTTTGTTTCATAGTTTTACATTAAATGTCATTACTCTACTTTTGCTAAGTGTGAATGACAATTTATTCACAATCATAATGTTTATTAGGGTTGAGTTCTGAATGTTCATAAGACAGAACAAGTATGGAGTAGTGTGTACATTTGCACCAGAGTCTAATATATCAATACAATGTATTAGTTCAGTATCATTACAATGTATTGTATTGATACATACGTTTGGATTGTAATTGAACTCCTCAATGACTTCTTTTGTATTGTCAAATGAGTTCATGAAGTTTTCTACTTGCATGACACCTTCCTCTTGTACTTTGAATGCTGAAAATACATTGGATTCAGCAGATAGAGTAGATTGAACAGGTAAGCTGCTGGAACTTGATGCTGAGGCTTCTACAATTGCAGACTCTAGCATTAGTGTTTCATTAATGTCTTTAATGAATACTGTTTCGTTATTGTCTCTAATGAATACTGTTGCATTAAGTGCAGGTTGAGACAGTATAGTAGTAGTAGTAGAAGTAGTAGCTGTTTGCCTATGCTTTTTCTTTCAAGCTTCTGTTGTTTTGCTTGTTGGAGGATTTTGGCAGTCTTTTGACATATGCCTGTACTTATTACAGTTGTAGCATTTAACTTTATTGTAAGGCTTCGTTTTGCCTTTAGCTACACTTTTGCCTTTCGTTTGTAGGCTGTCTTGTTCAGTATCTTGTTTTGTTTGAGAGTACTGAGAATGATACTCAGTATATGTGTTTTGTAATTTGTGTATCAGCTTAGCTGGTGTCAGAATGTCTTTCTGAGCTACTGTAACTGTTAGTAGTTGATTATAATGGGTAATCTGTCTGTCTAGCATTGTTGCTACCCATCTATACTCATGAGGAGTAGCAAGATTAATCACTGAAATGTATGTATCATTATTGGGGGCTTTATTATGTGCAGACAACTGTCTGTAGATTTGTTCAATGTTGTCTAACATCTTATCAAACTGTGATACATGCCCTTTTACTGTAAACAATGTAGATATGTCTACAGCATGTGTCATTGTTGTTTGAACGTTGTATCATTCAGAAAGCACCTTCATGAGACTTCTAACACTTGTATGTGTTGTGAAGTTTGCATAAATTGTATCAGTTATTGTTTTTGTTATACAATAATACAAAACATTGCCTGTATGTATGCTAGCATCATTAGAGGAAGGGGGATCATGCTCTAGATGGTCTAAGAGCATTATGGCAGCAAGTGCACTGTGTATACACAAGCACCATATCTTGTATCCCTTCACACTAGCCAACTTTTCTGTTCCCTCAAAGAACTTTGTAACATTAGAGTCCTTCATTGTAGTATTAACAAAGGTATGTGTTGTAGACAACATTGTAATGAGTTTGGGGGGAGAGGGAGGTCTTGGGCTTGGTGGTCTGGCAGGAGGCAAAGGTGTTCTGTGAGAGCAAGTGTATAGGGGCATTCATTAGGCACTAAGGCTTATAACCTTTTAACAAGTGTAGCAGGAGTGCCCTAAGTACTCTCTCTTATTAAGATATTAAGCAAGTATCTACCTTATATACTACATAGTAAAGTCTGATAATCTAAGACATTCCAAGTGTAGTAATTCTACATAAGGCAATTGGGGATTTCCTAATCCAGAGCACAATCTAATAGTAATATTATACTAAACAAAGTTAACAAGCTATAAAAAGTAGCTTTGTATTAGATTAAGGAAAGAATTAGAACATTACACATACAACAACTAGTACTGAGCACAGGTAGAAGCCTATTATTACACAGTCCTTTATTATCCAATCCCTCAACTATTCTCATATTCCTACTATTTATAGAAACACTCTTTGTTATATATACTTAGAGTAGGAGGAAGAGTCAATTAGGGAACAGTACAAGATTAGCTCAAAGAAGAGGTTCACACTCTAACTACTCTTATTCAAACAAACTAGGGACCCATTATAGCCTTTAGGTTTATTAGATTGTGTTCTGGATTAGGAAATCCCCAATTGCCTTATGTAGAGTTACTACACTTAGAATGTCTCAGACTATCAGACTTTACTATATAGTATATAAGGCAGACACTTGCTTGATGTCTCAATAAGAGAGAGTACTTAGGGCACTCCTACTACACTAGTTAAAAGGTTATAAGCCTTGTACTAGGGCAGGTCCTTAAATATTAATGTAGAGATAATCTGTATAACATTGTGTAAGAGGTGTTGTTCATATTTTTGGTATTTCATTACATTGTATGTTTGCTTTAATACAATCTGTACACTGTATGTTTTTATTGTCTGTTATTAGCAAAGTTACCTATGAAATTCTGAGTATATATGGTATAATATTAACTGTTTATTCATAATAGAACACTGAGAGTTGTTATTAATTTCACAACACCATATTACAAACAGTATAACAAACATTATCAAATAGATAATATACAAGAATTCAGCACATATTGTATCATACAGAAAGAACAAATACATAACTACAACCTAGAGGCCAATACACACAATGGCTAGGTTATGATAACAACAGTAAAGGTCACTTAGTATACTATGATAATAAAGTTACTGTCAAACACAATGTACAATTTATAGACAAACCAATGTCTAGGATTGAAGGGGAGAATAATTATAATAATGATACATTAAACAATAATAAAACTCTTCCTAATAACAATAATAAAGATAAAGAACCTGTCATACAACACTCTACACAAGAGTAAAGACTGGTTAAACAAACTATAGGTTTAAATTACAAAGACAATATAAACCTAACTATGTATTTAACAGAATTTAACAAATTCCTTAACAAAATACTATAACAAATC
>NW_006760525.1:0-4347 GCF_000271605.1 Fomitiporia mediterranea MF3/22
CATTCTTGCCTATTTCTCACTCAGGAAAGGCATACTATATTTGGTCGAAAGGAATTTATGAGATACGCCACAGAATTAAGTCAATTGGAATGCATATCTTTTGTATAACCAGACATACTACTTAACAGTCTGAATTGTTCAATTAGATAAGTTATAAGTATACAAGATTTGCAAACCCTCTCTGTGTAATTAATTAATTTGAACAATTTATTGTAGATGTTTATCTGTGTGCTTTTGGATTCAATGTACAATATCTCTGTCCAAATATTACTACTCAGTAATTCTCTAATTTTGGTGGATCAACTTTGATCATTAAGTGAGATAAGTGATTTCATACTAAAAGCTTAATAGTTAATCTAGTAATCAGACAGTGAGTATGACTACAAAGAGGAAGAAGTAGAGTTCTTGTTAGATCCTACCCTGATTGTAGAAGGAGAAGACAGCCTTGACAACGGCTGTAATGAAGAGTGTAATGACTATACACACTGCCCTGGAAATACTGATGAAAGCCTGTTCTTAAAGAGCATGCAAAGACTAACCAAGATGGAGGACAAAGCAAGGGCAAAGATACAGGAAGCTCTCAAAGCTGAAGAGGAGTTGTTCCTAGCTCACTCGTTTCCTTTACTCTTACATAACTTTCTTTATCCTCTCTACAATATTTGTGTGTAATGTATCTGCTAAGTTTTAGTAATGTCAAATAAAATAAGATGCAAGTGAATTTGATGTTTGATCGATACTACAAATCTTGAGCATCATTTCAACACTGACATAAGCTATTTGTCCTTTGTAATCTTGATGCCCAATTACAAAACATAGGTGTACTGTAGTTGATACTAAATAACAAGACAATGAGGGAAGAGTAAAGACATGAGGCTGAAGGGCTTAGAAATAAATCTGAAATGAATGGAGGGAGGCAAAACTATAAAGGATGGACATAAATAAAATATGCGTTGTTTTTTTCCAGTTATGGAAAAAAGTAAAAATAAATCCCCTAATTGCAAATTCGTGAAAAACAAATAAGAAAAGTAATGGAACCTCAACTTTTATTCGCATCCTCATTCTCTCTGATACTGCCAACAACACAATGTCTTCCTCACTGCCCTAGTAAGCTCTCGCACTGTGCTGTATGATTTTTCTGCTCATTATACCTCCAAGTCCTATCTTGTACCTTACACCCCCATCACCCCAGTACACACTGCCGGCCGACCCACACGAAGTACAGATCCCTGATGCTGTGTATACAGTTTCCCCTGCTCAAATAAGAGCCGAGCAGTCGCAGCGCAAACGCCCAAAGTACTCGCGGAGCAAAACAGGATGTCTGACTTGCAGAAAGAAAAGGATTAAGGTATGTATGCGTTCACAGCACATTTTGCCGTGTCACTATACTGAAAGGTCTGCTAGTGCGATGAAGTTAAACCAATTTGTCGCCGATGTGATTATGGACAACGCGAGGTTTGTTTAAGCATTACCTAGCATCTTTCATTGAGCTGACCTACATTTGTAGTGTACCTGGCCAGACCTGACGAACTCAAAGAAAAAAGTGCAGCAGTGAAAGTAGCAATGTCATTATTACATCTGTAAATTGGATAAATATGTTTAATTTTCACACATTATAATAAATTAAAAGTAATTAGAATGAGTTAATATTCTACGATCCGGAGAACTTGACATATCGATTACCACAGAGATGAGCTTAGCTCTCGTAAGCGTGCACCATGTGTTATGTAAGCATCTGACGCGAAAGTACATACAAACTTTGGCGCTCATTGCGCTTCCGACTGGTTTCAGGCTGGCTTAACGGACCCTTGCCTTATTGGCCGTGCAGTATGGACGATGGTATCTTAGCATTTCTTTTGGATCTCCTCCGTGACAAAAAGTCTCGTTTTAACAAGTCCTACAGTGAGGATGCATACAGCTTCTATCGCAATCCGAACCTACAAGACGCACGAAAAGCAGCAAGCGTTGTAAATGACTTGTGAGAAAATCTCAACCAGCCCATTCAGTCATGGCCGGAGCAACTTGTCTTACAACATTTGCGAGATCGTTGTGATTCTATTTTATCAATGAACATGTACAGTTCAGTCACAAAGATGCTGGGGGCTGTTGAACGTCTATTGCTCCACGCAGAAGATAGGGAGATGTACGCAAATAGAAATGATTCATTAACTATGCACAGGCACTCCTTGACCGAATTGATAGTAGAATGGAGGAAACTTGAATTAATGGTATATAATTAATACAAAAGATACAGTAGCTTATATTATCACTAGGAAACTCTATTTGTGGAGTTATAATCTTGATAATAGATATATAGTACTAGTTGTAGTGTGTGCGTTATAAAAGTTAAAGCAAATATAAAGCAAGTACAATGCAAAAGAGTAATCTAGTATTACAAGATCTTTTTAACAATGTAATTACGAGCAGTCTTATAGGCAATAGTTGCCTCTTTAATATTGAATTCCTGTATATATTCAAGATATTATTAGCAAAAAAAGACAAGGAAGCGGAAGCAAAAAAACTTACATTTTTATCCACTGGTAAGTGGATCGAGCCTTCCCATTTCTTCTTCCCAAAGCACCTTATCAAAAGGTGTGGGTTGCCGTCGTTCGGTGACCGATGGATTCCACCCCTAAGAATAAAGTAAAATAAATAACAATGTTGAAAGAAAAAGGAAGTACTTACACAATTTTCGCCGTTTTAATACGGCTATAACGATCCGGAAGTGCATCCCTAAGCGCTCCCAAAACTTTCTCAGCACCGTCCCTGCAGTGTGCACGCATTGCGATATTCGTTTTGTAAGTCTTTTTTGAGTCCCAAGAAATCGGGGGAAAGGAAGGCGGCGTGCGTCCAGATCCTGTACAGAAAGCACGGACGGCCTGGGTAATGAAGGGATGCTTCACAGATACTAAGGTGCTCAATATTGAGGCCTGAGTTTGACGAAGGCACGCGCTGGAGCGTAGCATAATTACTTTCTAAAATAGAAGACAAGAAATATAACAACGTACCGAAATATAAGACCGTTCATGTTCAGCGTGATTGTGTTCGTGATAACAGAGCAAAGATACTCGGGGAGATAGACTTGGTGAAAGGGTCAAGTCGTGATTGTGTGTGCTATGGAGAAGCAGGTGATACTCGAGGGGATAGACTCGACGAACAGGTTGAGATCGTAGCAGAGACAGCGGTGGACTTGCTGGAATAGTAGGCGTAATGGATATCAAAGTGTATGTGTCGAAGATGTGAAATAGAAGAAAGAGAGCTGGAATACGTACGACGGAGGAATATCAGAACAGAGAGCACGAGATAGCGAGTGTTAGTTGACGCAAGGTAAGAAGGCTGCTTTATTGTGTGCAAGGGAATGGAATAGTAGGCATAATGGATGTCAAAACGTATGTGTTAAGGATGTGAAATAGAACCAAGCAAGCTGGAATACTTACGACGGAGGAATATCAGAGCAGAGAACACTAGAGAGTGTCTTCTTGCAGCGAACATGATATCGCTTTGAAGCAAGTGACGCAGGAGAAGCAGGAGATAGTAGGCACGCAGCAAGTCGATCAGTCCCTCATAAGCGGACAAAAGCGTATTCTCAGATAAGTCGTATTTGTCTCACATAAGTATTAGACATCGAGCACGAGAATTGAACAGATTAGACGTCGATTGCGCAGTAAACAAAGCAGATGTTCACGAAAAGTCGAAATTGGTTGATATAGAAAGTGTCTCGAGTTGAGAGGCACTGTAGCGACGAGCGTTGGAGGAACGCATTTCATCACGAGCGTATTTCAAGCGATATTACACAGATGCTAGGTTGAGAAACAGCGTCGTTGAATAATTTTATTCCAATATGATGCCGTTCACCGCGGATCGGGTTAAGGAAACTTGGAATTATATCGCGCGTCGCGAATGTGATCAACGGATCGTCATTTGCTGCGCGTGACCAAAAACTTCCCTTATGTGTGCTGCGTATGATAGGCGCACATGACCATCCACAGTACAACTCAGCTCAATGGCTTCATCTAGGTCTGCTGTGTGTTCATGTTGCTGAAATTTATTTTGCAGGGTAATTGAAAAGCTGATTGGCCATGGTCTGCAAGTTTATCATGCTGCTGAAAATTGAAATTAAAGACAATTTACAGGGTTATTTAGGTTATTTAGAGACACAAAACACTTGAGATGACTATTGGCATAGATTTGCAGTTAGAGTGAGACAATTTCAGCTATCAAGGAGTAAACATATCAACTAGCACAAGAAATGGATCAGGATAACTTGATCAATAGCAAGAAGTGAGTGGTAAGAAAGTAAGTATATCAGATAACAAGAAATATGTCTGTAATTCTACACCCTTGCCTTTT
>NW_006760526.1:0-4343 GCF_000271605.1 Fomitiporia mediterranea MF3/22
ATTGTGTGTGTATTTGTATCATGTAAGAATAATCAAACTCTAACAGATTGACAGGTTGCACATCATACTTCTGCCCTTCTCCCCCTCTGTCAAGCAAGATACAGCATGCCCAGAAAAAGGCCTGGTGGCTCACAATCAGCCAGGATTTCGTACCTCAATCTTAGTGAGGATTTTGGTTCTATCACTAGAAAGACAAAGCGGATCCGAACAACTAAAGACAACAAAGATGAGATTAAGGAGGAACAGAGGCAAAAATTACAGGGTAAGTATTTATTGCTTTATTTATGAAGTTATATAGTTTTTGAACAGTCTGATAGAGCTATGCAAGGAAATTCTGAAGAAACAGGCTGAACAGATGAGTCAAATCAACACACTGGGTGGGTTAGAGTATCAAGACAACTGTAGCAATTATGAGGGCCTGTTAGGTTGGATAGAGGATGCACTAGCACAAAATGATGGCTGGTCAACAGAGCAAGTTATTGTTGCTGGAGAGGAGGATGATTACAAGGACATAGAAGATACAGAAGAGGAGAGTGAAGAGTGCTGCATGAAAGCATATTTGAGACAGTTTCAAACAAAGTACATACTAGAATCAGATATTAGCTCTCTTGATACATACTAACGTCTTTAAGGTGCAGACAATATCACTCAAAGGTGGCAGAGTATGAGTGTATAGAAACATCAAACAAACACTGGGAGAGTCTATACAAGCAATTATTTCATGCTTATTTGGAGTGGGATGCAAACAGTGCTCCAGAATCAACTGTAGACAATGATTTGCATGATCCTATAATCTGTATTAATATGTTCAGTGAGTTTCCAGGTCTTAAGGATTTCAAAGTACATCTAATCTTTGGAATAAAGATAGGAACAGTCTTTCCTTCCCATACAACTCAGAGAGACCATTAACAGAAACAATGGTTTGCTATGGGTACATGCCAAATGCTCTATTAAACCCGAACTTAGGTATTTCAATGTGTGTCCTTGAGGCCTACCAGGTGATAAGTAGTAGATGCCCAAGTCTTGGAATCCAGCCCTTCATACATAGTTTGTGTGAACTCTATAATGTATTGTTTCTTATATCTTCTTCCTATGTATTCTAACTGTTTAATTAGATATTGTTTCAAACCTCATATGTAAAGATGTTTTTTCATGCTTTTAATGTCTATCTGGAGATTTTGCAGTGTATTGAAGAAGCACTTGACAGGAGGAAGTATCCCACACTCATATCTCAGTACAAGGACATGTGTCCCTGTTGTGTAGCAGAACAACCAGACAAAGAAAAATTGGATTTCAAAATGTTGGTTTGTATGGATGGAAACGAGTCACTGAAACGAAATACTGTACAGCACTGCATGCTAGATTCTATAGGTAACACAACACAGATAGTCAACATTGAGAGGCCAGATAATTGTACAATACACTCAGACATTTTTGTGGAGGCATCTACTGTTAATAAATACTAATATGAGGTAAAGAAACATTCAGAAAGGGTGAGTTTATTATATTATTCTGTTAAACTATAGGGGAAGCAAGGATGGAAGTAGTGTTTATGAAATTCATTAAACTTTTCCAGCATGTTTCAGTAATACTGATCTCCTTCATAGATTCTAGAACCAATACAGAACAGAAGCAGTACTGTTGACTCAGGTACTACAGATGGAATGGAACATACAGGACTCTCTGCATCTGGTTCAACAATTGATGAAGAAGGCTCTCTAGTTGATAGTGTTACTGAGAAAACTCCATGTACAGATTGCTGGACAAATCTATCAGCAGACTCCAAAAAAAAGATGTGGGGGACCTTTTCTGAAACTAGGATTTTTATTACTACATGTTGTCATAGTGTAGTCCTTCTTATCTGTGACATGATTCAAAGTGGGGAACTGTGAGTAATCAATTATTTATTTCATATTTGTGAATTTGAACTGACAGCTACTATTAATAGTGCCAAATATCTGCTTGCATTGACAGGCCAGTTGATGGAAGTGTTTGGTGACAATCTTATGGTTGGCTATGACATTAGTTGCAGATTCTCCACAACAGCCAACAATAGCAAGTTGCTTGGCCCAAAAATTCAAGCAAACAATTGTCACTTTTGCTGTAGAGCATTTCATGGTCATACACATTGTTGAGAGTGCCAATTACAGTGGCACCTGCAATACATTGATGGTACTGGCTTAGAGGATTTTGAGGGCTGTGAACAAGTCTTTTCCGAGTCGAATCGAGTAGCATCAATTACTTGTCACACTTCAAAGTTTCATTGCAAGCAGACAATATTGCAACATTTTACTTGGTGGAATTCTGATAAGTTTACAGAACTTTGTAAGTACATATACTTAATTTTATCTTATATACATTCAGTCTAATTACATTTAGCTCGATTCATTATGAACAATTATAGACAAGCTCTTTACAATACTGAGAGCTTGACAATTGAGCTTACTAGAGCAAAAACAGAGCTTGGGATTGATTCAGACAATGATTTTCTGAAATGGCATACTGAAGAAGAGATGTATTTGAAGGCCCTGAAGTCTGGTAAACCAAGCAAAACTGAAGAATTGGAGCAACAGTATGTAAGTCTACTTAAGAGACATTCTGATGCAAAGTAAGTATTTGATTAACTTTTACACATATTACTCTCTAAATAATTTAATTAGAGCTTTTTACAATGCTCAATTGACTGAATGGGTTTGTCTGAGCCCTAAGGACTTTAGAGCAGGCAATGGCCATATTGTAAGAGCTGAACAAGATACAAGGAATGCAGAAAGAGCAAATATGAGGGGACTAGACACTCTCCTTACAATTCAGAACACATTATGAGCTATTGAGGGTAAACTTCATATTACAGACTGGTGGACTCCTGATTCATCAGACTGGAAACGAGTAGACAAAAGTCTTGCCAAGTGCTTATATGATAAGGCTATTGACAAGCTTGAAGGAGAGGTTATGGCACGACTTTTTGAACTTGCAAAAATGAATCAAGCTGGGACTAGTATGTAACATTTTTATTTATTTTCTTCAAATAACTAACACACTTATAGGGTATAAGCAGAGGCACTACATTAGCAAGGGGATCAAGGCACGATCAAAAACTGTGATGGCTACTGTCAAGTCATATAATGATGCTGCTACACAATTGGGCCTGCTATCTCTCAAAGTTAGTATAGTACTGAAATACATCTTTATTGGCCAATTTGACATTCTTTGCTTGGGTTGCCTTCAAGTAGATCAAAAGCCTTGGATGTGAGAAGCTGAACATAATGCTGTACTAAAGTTTTTCAAACTCAAACAATCCTATGAAGAACTTCAGTGATTAAACGTGGAGATTTGAAGGCTACATATGTACATTATCCAATCAGAAGTGAAGATGGAACAGGAGATCATTGATCTTGAGTGTTGTGATCCACTCCTTGCTATGCAATTGAAGAAACAACATGCACTTTGCTGGGCTGTAAACTGATTGTATATTGCTTGTCTCTAAGAAATCAAGGCCTGGGATGTGTTTACTAGGAATAGGGAGCCACTGAAAGGGCTTATTAGCACCAGGGACACTGTAGGAAATAAAGAGAAGGTATATTCAAGTTTAGACTGCTTGGATACAGAACTATATGAGGAAGACATTGATGAGGATGATACAGACAAGATTACAGAACTTTCTACAGCTCTAGACGTTTTGTCAGTTTTTGAACATTAATTTAGCTTGCTAATAATGTATATACATAAAATCACATATTTATGAAATCAGAAGGTTTTGCTGAATGATTATGAAGCTTAGTCTCTTTCTGTGAAATCAAGCCATTTTATAGGAAGAAAGGTGCTTGATTCTACCATTCAAATCAAACCAAGCTTCTGAGAACTTAGGCACAAGAACCTAACAAACTATCTGTAGTATAGCACTCAAGAGCTTCATGAGTTTAAACAGAGAAATACTTGATTACAGTTAGTGTCAAAGCATCAAAATTGACTATAATTATTGTCAAACAAAGAGAGGAACCAAGCATGAAATACAAATTTGAACAACAATGAGTAGTGTGTATACTCCTTGTGAATTGAGATAATGCACAGAGCCTGCAAATTGTACCCATGTTGAGGCAATGAGGAAACCCATGCTAATTGCATACTGTGCAGTGTTAACACTTAACAGTTGACTGGGACCTCCTGAGACACAAAATTGTGCAGAAGTCTCACAGATCCACAAATACCAACCTGGGAACAAGTTGGGAGCATGAACAGCAAGAAAGCAATGTAAATGAAGCTTACAGTGTTTCCAAGCCAGTTGACTTGGTTTGGCATGATACCAAACGTTTGTACAGCTATGATCAAGAGGTCATCTCTCAAAG
>NW_006760527.1:0-4338 GCF_000271605.1 Fomitiporia mediterranea MF3/22
ATTGCTGCTTCAGCCTATAATGTAAATGGTAATTTAGTAGATGTTAGATATGCTCTTACACCTCTAAATATAGTTTTATGAGTTTGTTCTACTATTCTGTTCTGTTACAGAGTATAATGTACTGTTAATCTTTGTTTTGTTCCTTGTGAATCTAAATATTGTTGGAAATCTTTACTAAGGAATACAGTATTGTTATCACTTTGTAAAAGCTTTATTTTAACTCTGTACTGTGTAAATATTTTAGTTGTCCATTGTATGTATTGTGTATATGTATTGGATTTTGTTTGTAATTTGAGCATTATACACTAACAAGTAGAATTGTCTACAATTGTTAATAAGTAGTGTATGTTCTTATATGTGTGTAGTTCAATAGGACCAATGATATCAATATGAATAAGATCTCTAAATTGATTTGTAAGAGGAGATTGATGTAGCTTTAGTATTGGTGTATGTTTGATATTTGCTTTTATACATTCAATACATTCTTTTTCTTTGTAGTTCATTATTTTAGTTGATAGTACACTTGGTTGTGTCTTTAATAATTGTTTAATATAATTGTAACTTATATGTCTGAGGCATTTATGTATATTATAAATAGATAGTTTGTTCATTGTTTTTAACAAATGATTATTGTACAAAATATACAAGTTATTTCTTAATTGTATATGTCTGATGTATTTGTTACATGGTGATGTTATAGTACAATTATTGTTTGTAAACATAAAAGAATAACCTTCCCTACATAGTAGTGCTTGACTTATGAGGGAAAAGTTCATTTGTGGATAGTAATAAACATTTTGTAATGTTATGACACTTCTTTCTTGTATATTCTTTGGGATTTTGATACACATAGATCCAGCTCAATTAAGAGTCATTATTAATCTATTTGCAATAGTTACAACTGTAGGAGTTATGTTGTGTACATTTGTTAATTGAAATAGATAAGGAGTAGTATGTATTGATACACTAGAATTGAGTAAATCCATTGTTTGCATATAGGATTTCTTGTTAGCTATGATTGTATTTGTAAATACATTAGTACATACCCAGGAAGTGTATTGTTCAAATTGTTTGTCCTGGTTGCTTAGAATAAGAGCATAGGCATTATTGTTCATTTCAACATTGCCTTCCTTTAATTCAACATTGTTTTTGTTTGGGTTTTCAATAATAAATGTGTTTGTTGTGTTTTCCACAGTTTGGTTTGTTTTATACACAATGTTAGCTTGATGTTTGGTGCAGGCAAGCTTTGTAGCTTCAGTATAAGGTTTGCAGCATTCTTTAGAGAAATGTCCTGTTTTTCCACAATTGAAACATTTTGCTTTTGTTGGATTGAACAGATTTGTTGGATTGAATTTCCTCCACTTATTGGCTTTATACATTGTATTAGTGTGTACATTATTCTTTGTCCAATCATTAGAATCTTATACTTGTTTAGCACAGTAATCATTGTAGGCATTCTGTAATGTAAGGATTAGTTGTTTTGGTTTGACTTTCTTATGTTCATTGACTGGTTTGCCTTTGTTTTGAGTATCAGTAGATTGTATTATTGTATTTACTATGTGTGTATATTGCTCAGGAGTAGCAAGCAATATTGCTACTTTGTATGTAGAGTCATATGGTGGATTACTGTTAGCAGACAGAGTTGTGTATGCTTTGTCAAGTCTGTCTAATGTATGTCTGAAATGTTTTACATGGTCTCTACAAATAAACAGTGCTGATTCATTAATGGCCTTTTTATGTACTGTCTGAGAGTTAAAGCATTCTTCAAGCACTTTCATTAACTGAGGGATAGATGTATTGAAGTGCATATAGTTTGCCAATATTGTGTCAGCAATGTTATTAACTATACATGTATGAATGGCCTTAACCATCTCCCTCTTGGCTTTGTTCTGTGGTTCATCCTTTAGTAAGTGTTTAAAGCATGTAGCTGTAACACTAGAAACAATGCAGTAGTGCCACATCTTGTAGTTCACTTCAGTCTTAAGCATTGTAATGTTTTGACCAAAGTATTTAGGTACATCAGCTGGTTTACAGTGTGTATCTGTATGTGGAGGAACCATGATGCAAATGTGTGCAAATGTATGTGAGTAAAGGGTTTAGAGTGTACAGTGGATGTGTGTATGTAGGGAGCACAAGGCTCATAACCTGTTGAGAGGGAAAACTTAAGGGGGGCATGCATAGACAAGGGGTGAGGTGACGATTGACTGCTCAGTGTCTCTCGTCCTTATATTGTATGTATTCTAACTGAGACATTATGAAGTCATCGTCTCATGGTTCGTCCGTTGATAAACTAATCATCTCATAATAGTAATTAACCTCCCAGTCTTCGTGCCTGTGAACAGATTGTACTAAACCCTTGGAATTTCTTCGACTTTCCCATGGATGTAGACAACGGTTTCAGCACCATTGGACATAAGCTTTCTGCTTCACCGAAGTAAGCGCATCTTCGGCCTCATCAAGGTGACCCACATAGTCCCAGAACATACAACCCTTCCGTAACAGTTCATAAACGAGTATTTACCCAGAGTTACGCATAGTTGCTAGTCCCTGTGCGTCTTTCATGTCTTGACACGTCTACCCAGTCAATATGTTTTAATGGAAGGGCAGAGAACTCACGAGCCATGGATACTAGTCCTGCGACCTATATGATTCCGTGAGGCTTTATAGGTATTGTCGCCTCTTCTAACATGGATCCGCGAACGTTATCAAAGATTTTGGGTATACCTCATTGTCACAACGTCTATGCTGCAGTAATAGGATGCACCATTGGAGGGGAACAAAACCCGTCACCTTCGAGGATGAGTTCCCTGTGTTGGAGCAACAACACGACTATGTAACCTTTCACATAATCTTCCGGATTTCAGCAATGTCTTCCACGAGGCGTTGCAGAATCTTCGACAAGATGTTCAAAATGAGTTCATTAACGACCACAGTGCTGCAATCGTCAGCATCATCCAGGAGGCAAGGAATCTGGGAGCAATCGAAATGACTACGATGCCCGTGATACATTACACCAACAAGGAGGAGTGGCAAACTTCCAGGATCAAGCGGTTATAGCTATTCTTAAAGAAGTTCGTATCTTCATCATCTTTAAGGGAACACCTATTTGATCGATTATCACAACAGAGAGTTTTGAAAGGACATCCCGGGATAAGGATGTTGAAATTCTAAATGCAATCGTACAATCGATCTGCCGCGAGAGAAAAAAAGGATTTACTGTGTCGGTTCGTTCTGCCATGTCATACAAGTCACTCGCTTTAGGACGATTGCAAGATACAGCGAAAGATTCCTCGTTTTGCCTCATATATAAGAGTAATTACAAGTCACCGTGGGTGTCGACTGGCCAATACGGTAATAATAACTAAAATCCAAAGAATCAGTTGCAAATTTCAGATAATACACCAAGAGAAACATCGAGAGATCCTCTATGAATCGCGGCTATGAGTGACCGACGCGTAAGGACGCGTCATGTTGGTGTTGCGTTTCGTGGCTCCATCGTTCCAAAGCCACCAAGAACACGCCGTTCCCGTGATCCACATATAAAAAGAGGCCTAATTGTTCATTCACCCTTCATCCTCATCAACCATCACTGCTTCATCCTTTTGGAATTTATCACAAGACCTTCTACGCAGTCTTCATGAACTTCAACCCACTCGAGGCCTCATTTATCCAGCCTAGAATAGACATCGAACCGATGCCACCTGCACCTCGAATGAGGCCAGTTGAGCTGCCCGACGACGACGACGGTATGACTGGTATATCCCGGTATGTGATGAACGTCACAATAACTATTCACACTATTTATGCTGTAGTAGCAGAATGCACCCGCTGAGGAGGGCAATACACTTATCCTGTTCGAAGATCAGATAGCAGGTGACGGCTTCGTTACTGCACCTCTGGCATTGGCGCCCGAGAACTATGACCTCCCCGGCAGAATCCAGGTGCTCCTGGAACAAATCAACAACGCAAACGAGACACTGTGAAACCATCGCCAAGTCGTGCAAGACGGCTTCATAAACAATCTCGATGGTGTAGCCGTTGACGTCTTCCAGGAGGCGAGGGACATGCTAGCAACTGTACTTATCGATATCATCGGTACGGCATTAGCTCTCCGTGGAGGCGACGCAACATACCCCATTCAAGTCATACTGGCAATTCTAATGGAGGTATGCCTCTTCATTATCTATAACAAACACCTACCAACCGTCCACCACAACAGAGATTTTTGGACGGCCATGCTGAGGATGGCGACGTCGAAATTCTGAATGCCATCGTCGTCAATATCAATCCGTAGTCATTAATAATAATAATAAAACTGTACCCGGTCGGTTTGTTCTG
>NW_006760528.1:0-4335 GCF_000271605.1 Fomitiporia mediterranea MF3/22
GACAGATTTGCCCCACGCACATTTACATGATTCCTCAGTGCCGTCCATGACACCATTTCGAATAAGGTAAGCAGTGGCCATCGCTTATCCCTCCTGAGCCGAGTCCGTTCACATCACCCACATCACCCTCTCCCTTCGAGCCAGAACGTCCCAGAGATACACCTTTGCAATCACACACAACGCCTAAGTTCTCTGCACCTCCAATTGCGAGACGTAGTCAGAGCATGTGATGTGCACGTACGGACATGGCTTCGCTTGCTGCTCAAATCAGCTTGTTCAACGCTCCGGATCCCAACCTCGGTGCACCACTTACACTCGCTGCACGCTGTCACGGTGCGTCCACCTTTTCTCTCTTATTTTCACTCGCTAATCACTCTAAACTCGTCTCACAGGCACAGCCTCAGCCTCCACAACCTGCTCGACCTCAATTCACACACACACGCAATTCAACTTGCAGGGACTGAGCGATGACCAAAGCGTGGTGATGAAGACTACATCAAACGGCCTGAGAACACATCCTTCCTCTTCCGTTGCAGATATCGTTGGGAAAAGAACAAGGCGAGAGGCAGCTCATCATACACTACAAGTACTGTGAGTGTCTCTTCATCAGCATCTACTGCCGATTCTGACAACTACAGCAAATTCGACTCGCTCTCCGATGATAGTTCACTGTATGGCTGCCCGTTCGGATATCCGCACACGACGTGCAGTAGCGTGCGCGAAGTGGAGATGGCAGACTTTGGTGATTTTGAGATGGGTGATGCGGTGTGCTTGCAAGGACGGGTCAACCACAGATGCAGTCATAACCGTTGAGCCTCTCAATGCCCTCACTTTCGGGTGGTCCGTCTGGATCTGGTCAAGGGATGGGCCTGGCAATCGACACCCGTAATGCACTCGTTCGCTGCTCGAGTCTGGTCCGATCCCAACCTCTACCTACTCGTATTCGTATCACAGCAGACACAGACACTCTCACTTGCTCTCTGCACAAATCTTGATGCAGGCTGCACTATGTATGTGTTTTGGTTTATTTTCCTTAATTATTGTAGATAATGATGTATTGTACAAATATTTTAATATAATTGATTTTTGTTATTTTAATAATGAATGGATGTAAGGGGAAATTATTATTATTAAGAAATAATAACTATGTATAGTCTCTGTAAAACATTACAAACATGTATTACCCTTTCAAAACTTGGTAATCCTTACAATACATTTCAAAAAAGGGAGGTCCAATATTATACATTTTATATGTTTAAAAGGGGTATTACCCTTATGTACTTTTATTACATTCATAAACCTTACAGTACCTTATACAAAGTTATACTACTTTATCAGAAATTGAGGTCTGATAATATGTAAATTACTTTTTTTACTTTTTTCACTTTTTTCACTTTTTTCACACCATTATAATGTAATATAACCTTTTAGACTTTTTCCTGATGATAGAATAGTAGGTAGGGAAGGAAAGTATGTAAGGGGTTAGAGGGAGGATTACACCTTGGGAGTGGTTATACATGAACATTGTTGCAAGTGTGTGCTTACTGATTGTTACTTGTACTACAGAGTAGGAAGAAGTATGTGAATGTATAGAATTATTAAAGAAATTGTTTAGTATTAGAAACAATGTGGATACACAAATGTGAATTCAAAAAGGAAGGCAAACTAAAAGAAAAGGAGGACAACAAAGGAGAGACAACTGTAGAGGAGCAGAAGGGAGACAAAAAAGTTGGGGAGAGAGAGATGAGTATCTATTATAGTACTTATTATAAAATGGACTAACTACTTACACTTTATGTTAAAGATAGTAGAGAATGCTAAAGTCAGCTATATAGTATAGTATAGTATAGTATAGTATAGTATAGTATAGTATAGTATATTACTAGTATAGGTCCCTAAAAAGAAATGTTAGGGCTAGATTGTATTATTATAAAATCTAAGCTTAATACAAGTATTATAACAACTGATTAGAGAGACAAGTACAGTAATGTTTATTGTCTACATAGTTGTAGACAGTGTGTTTGCTAGCAAGTAGAGGACTGGACTAGAGGGAACAAAAGTAATGAGTGCTACCATTCATAGGGCAGAGGGTTGAGGGTAGGTAGAGGTTAAAGGTAAGTAGTAATAAGGGTAAGTGTAGTACTCAAGATTTAAGTAAAGTCTTATGTAATATTCAACTATTATAGGTATTAGACATTCCTTTAAACACTAATTTTGTTTTCCCCTGCATTTCTTTCTATATCAAAAATTTACTTAAAAATTTATGTATCTAATAATTATATATATAATACTATATGTCTGAATTTTTCCAAGCTATTAAGTACTGTAAAAAAATTAATATAAAGATAAGAAAAAAGTGAGATTTTGTCACAAAAGTTGTTTCTTTAAACATCCTTATAACACTCTATTATACTAGTATACATTCAACCTATCCACCCCTATCTTCTCAACTTGTACTCCTATGTTTACTCTTGGCTCACTCCTCTTACTCTTGTTTATACAGGCAATTGTTCTATAGTCATATCTGTACCTTCAAGCAAAATTCCTACATTATTTGTTGTGTCTTTACAGGTTTAGGTTGTATTTACTATATTTAGACACTACTTCTTCTTTGTCAAGGCCTCTCTCTCATATTATATTGTCCTAGACTTGTTTTTTTATTAGTCTAGAAGGTCTAAGACTCTAATAAGCCCTTAGGAGCCCTTCCTCCCTTCAAGTAGAGCATTTAGCCTGTTATTTAGTAAGCTCTTTGTTATAGTGAGTCATGATTTGTTTCTATTCACTTTCAATCATATTATTAACTTCCTTCTTCCTTTTAGCCCCCTCCTTTCTTGCCTGGACCTCCTTCTCTTCTCTTTCCCTGTATTCCTTCTTCTACCTGAGTTTTTCCCTAGTCTTATCTAAGGTTATAATCTTTAGCATTCTATCATTAAATATTTGTGAGTTCTCTATTGTTTTTCCTTTCTCCTTCTTGTATAGAGTATTCCAAAGCCTAGTATTAAGAAGGGAGGCCAGAACAAGCTGTGCTAACTATAGAATAGAACTGTTAAGAGATAAGAAACAAAAAGAGAGAAAAAATTATTTATTTAGCAAATGTTACAGACTAATACTCTTAACTAATGTGTTATTACTATAACATGATCCCTCTTTTCAATTTTTTCACACAGACACAACCACACATTATTTCAACTTAAAAATCAGTATATATGTAGATTACTATATAAAAAACATACTTCTCTTTTCAAAAAAATTTTTACAATTTTTTTGAGGTAGGAAGGGTAGGGATCCCTCTTTTCAATTTTTGTCACAAATGTCACACATAATTCAATATGTGCAAGCCTTGCAAATGCACTACATTACTGTATCACTTTAGTACAATTGTCACATTTTTATCACTCTCTAACAATCTTTCTACAATTTTAATTCACAACAACCAGTATACTACTTATAAATTATACTAAGAGTACTCTTATATATACATAAGAAATACATAGTATAATTGTAACAAGAAGTACACTAATAAAATTGACAGAGCTAATTATAATTGATACTACTATTGGAAAAAAGTGGTATTTACCAATTTTTAATTCCTTCATTGATTTTTTTTCAGAAAAAAAGACATAATATGTTTTCTATAGTACAAATGCACTTTCTTGAATTTTTTGGTAGTGTCAGGTACTATGGATGGTGTGCAAATGCAAAAATTGAAAAGAGGGATATCTTAAAAAAATTAAAAAGAGGGATCACATTACAGTAGGACTGTAGGTCAGTGTAGATCAGTACAGATCAATGTAGATCAATGCTGATCATTTTACTCTCTTGTCATACTTTTTGAGCATTTTAAACAAATTACACAATATTAATTTAAGGACTGGTCCATTCAATATGATAAAACATACATATTGTAGCTCTAAAGTAGAGGAATACAATAATATAATTTTTATATTGAACACTGTAGTATAAGTAGTAGTAAAAAATTTGTCAGTAGTCTCATATTTGGAATTCATTTAATTTCAGCAGTATTGAATTTCTATACACTTTTCTACTGAATCAATTTCCTTCAGAATTCATATATATATAGTACATGTATGTATCTACATTTATCTATTTTTTTGAGTTTATTGGTTGAGTTATACATGAATTAGAGGGGGGTGTTCAAAGGAATGTCCCTGTTTACTGCCTTTTTCATAAGTATTGTCACACTTGATGATTCATCATTTTTTGTCACAAAAGTAAACAAAACAAAAAAATAGCTATTTCTCACTCAATTCTGCACAGAATTCAGTGATTATTTGACGTAAATTCATGTTGTTTAAATATGCTTCAAATAGACAC
>NW_006760529.1:0-4333 GCF_000271605.1 Fomitiporia mediterranea MF3/22
GGCTTACAAGAAAGTTACAAATAAGGTGTGCCCTGTACCCAGAGTGCTTCCAGAGGAGTTCTGCATAGTCAGACAATGGCACCCCAATCCTCTAGCCAGAATGCCTATATTACCAACAATACCACAGCCCTTTGTGCCTACTGGCTGACTTACAGAAGAACAGATGTAAGCAATTAGAGAATTGTGATTAGGATTCCTATGGCTGGAAGAATGGAAACTTGCAGAAAACCTATTAATGCTACAGTCAGAAGTGTTTGTGTGGACAGAAGAGGAGCAAGGAACATTGGACCCTATGTACTTCAATCCTATTTGAATTCCAACTGTAGAGCATGTACTATGGGTAGAGAAAAGCATTCTGATTGTACACAGAATTGAGAAGAGGGTGATTGAGTTGTTGAAGGAGAAGTTGTGTAACAGAGCAATAGAACTGTTGAATTCCTCCTATTGATTGCAATGGTTTTGTGTCACAAAGAAAGACAGAGTATCCTTGCAATTTATTATTGATTTGCAGAGGTTAAATACAGTTATGATAAAGGACACAGCTGTTCTGCTGAACATGGAACTAATTGTAGAAAGCTGTGGAGGTTGTGTATGCTATACACAACTTGATTTGCATATTGTGTTTGATCAGAGGAGTTTGGATGAGCAGTCTAGAGATCTGACAACGTTCCAGATGCCTCTAGGGACGTTTTGCTTGACAGTATTGCTAATGGGTTACACCAACTCAGTACAGATTCTGTATAATGACTTAGTGTTTATTCTTTGTGACAAGATTCTGGATGTTACAAACCTATACACAGACAATGTTCCAGTAATTGGACCCTGCTCAAGATATGAGAAAGCAGACAGAACAGAGGAAACACTTCCTGAGAACAAGAGAGTATGGAAGTTTGTTTACAAGCATCTGATGGATGTAAACTGGATTTTACAGAGAGTGAAAGCTGTAGGAGGGATGTTTTCTGGAAAGAAGATGATGCTTTGTAACGAATCTGTAATATTTGTTGGGCATAAGCTGACATATTTGGGAAGAGAGGCTGAAGAATTGTAAATACAGAAGGTTAGGGATTGGCTGCCTTACAAGAGTGTTACAGAAGTACAGGGATTCCTCAGAACAGTAGGAGTGCTTTGTGTTTTTATTCAGAATTACACAAAGTTAGCATGACCACTCAATTGACTCACACAAAAGAACTTGATATTCAATTGGAATGACAAAGCACAGAAATCTATAGACACACTCAAGGAAGCAGTTTTACATTGCCCTACACTAACACCAATTGACTACAAGTCAGAGTATCTGGTAGTTTTGGCAGTAGATTCGTCTATCATTAGAGTAGGATGGTATATTGGTCAGGAGCACCTGGATCACAAACAGAGAATAAATCGATTCAGATCAATTAACTGGAACACAATGCAAGCACAATATTCTCAAGCAAAAATAGAGCTGTTTGGACTTTATTGTGCACTTCACACATTGTGTATATATCTCATAAGTGTCAAGAAATTAATTGTGGAAATGGACACTTCATACATAAAGGGAATGATTAATAAGCCTGACCTACAGTCTAATGCTATGATCAATTGCTGGATAGCCAGTATTTTGCTATTTGATTTTGAGTTCCACTACATTCCTGCATCAGACTTCAAGTGTACAGACAGATTATTGTAACACTGAGCAGCACCTGAAGACCCCCCAGACAACAACACCTATGAAGACTGGATTGACGAGTCATACAGATTTTACACAGCAGAAACAGAATCTACACAACACAGACATCAGCTGGAAACTTGCAGGGCTATAGAACATGAAGCCTTGTTAGTCGAGTGTGTAGAAACACAGTCCTGGGTTTCAGATGCAATGTGCTGGGAGACACACAACAACATTATTGACGAATCATTTCAAGTAAACAAGGACACACTACAGGCAACACGTTCTGGCAGACTGTAATGTAGATTATTCCCAGAAGTTGTTATTCTGAAACAGAACTGGAATTGGATACATTGAGATAAACTGGAACGACCCAATCTGGAACACAGAAGAGCAGAAGGTGTAGCAGACAAAGGAGTACATGAGCAGGAACCTGGAGGAGAGTCTCACAGAGTTGTGGGAACCAAGGAGGTAGAGGGAGTGGATGACAAAGTAGAGGGTGACAATCTAGAGCTAATAGGGGTTGTGTGTAGTATCTACAGTAATGAGGCTGAGGGTTTGGACACAACAGCAGAACGATTTCCACAATCACCAACTGCTGAAAGGTAAGAAGCAAGACTGAAGGCTGTGAAAGAGTATCTTGGCTTGCTCTACAAACCAAGCAGAATTGTAGATGCTGATTTTCTGACATTTATACAATACACAGCACAGTTCTTTGTACAGAACAACAAGATCTGGCATCAAGGTCCCAAAGGAAAGCATCAGATTGTGTCAGATAAGGACAGGAGATGGGAGTTGGTTAGGATAGCACATGAAGACTTAGGACACAAGGGAATCTTTGTAGTACAAGCCTGTTTACTGGATTGGTTCTGGTGGCCATCTCTTACAGAAGACATTAAGTACTTCATTAGGACTTGTCATGCATGTCAGACTTGGCAGATGTAACAAGTACTGATTCCACCAAGTATTCTGGAGATTGTGCTGCTTTTCCAAAAGATCTACATAGATACAAAGGTTATGCTGAAAGTAGGAAGATTCTAATATATTGTGCACACACACTGTTTGTTATCAGGGTATCTGGAGTTTCACATGCTTTGTGCAGAGAATGGAAGGACAATAGGACAGTTCATCTTTGAAGAACTTCTATACTGATACAAGGCATGTCCCAAGCTTGTAACAGACAACAGAACACCTTACATTGTAGTGCTGGACTATTTGCAAGAATAGTACTACATCAATCATATTCAGATTTCTGTATATAACTCCTGCACAAACAGAATTATTGAGCAGAAACACTTGGACGTACAGGAAGCAATTGTAAAGACAGCAGGAGACAATATTGGACATTGGTATAAGTACACACATTCTGTGTTCTGGGCAGAGCAGATTACAATTCAGAAAGCAACTGGATATTCTCCTTATTACCTTGTTCATAGAGTAGAGCCAATATTACTGTTTGACCTGAACAAGGTAATGTATTTGGTTCCACCCAAAGGATTGCCACTAACAACAGAGGAACTGGTAGCAATACAAGCACAACAATTGCAGAAGAGACCAGACAACCTTATGCAAATGATGGAATGTGTTCAGAATGCTTGCAAAAGATACACAAAGCATTTTGCAGAAGTCAATCATAATTGGATCAAGGACTACAACTTTGCTCCAGGTGCACTAGTGCTAATCCACAATTCAAAAGTGAGCAACAACTTAGGACAAAAGATGAAACTGTGATACCTTGGACTGTTTGTAGTAGTGTGAAGAACAAAAGGAAACACTTATGTTGTAGCAGAATTGGACAGAGTAGTGGCCAAGTTATGTATTACAGCATTTTGCCTAATTCTGTATTTTCTACATTCACATTTAACAGTTCCTATCTTGTGTCTCATCAAGGCTGCAGAACTAATGCTGGAAGATGCAGAACCACACAGGACTAGTTGCAAGGATATGGATGATCTAGACAACTGTGCTTCAGATGCTACACTTGAAGTAGAACCAAGTGCAGAAGTCATGGACTCCTGATCTGAGAATGTGCAATTTTTCAATATACCCTCCCAGTCTTGTACTGGAAACTAAAATATAGGGATTGATTCCCTACCAGCAACACCTAACAGTTGTGTAAATCTGTAAATACTGTGTTCTACTACAGTTCCCTATGCTTTGTTATGTTTTATATTCACATACTTTCGATCTTCCATTACATTCCTTCTCATTTACAATAAATTGCAAAAAGCCCATACAACATTCTATAAGCATATAAACCTTTATACAAATTATGATTCTTTTCCACCTATTCCCATCCTATTCCACTAGTTCTATACATAAATCATAAAAATATCCATCCATCCATTCCATTCCTCTTAACTCTCTATTTTATCTATTTTCCTATCCATTCCATCCATTTCTGTTCCATTCTGTTTATTCCTTATGTTTCCAGTTTTTTTTCATAAAAACAAAACTGGACTTTTATTTCTCTACTTTCTACCCTGTTCTATTTCCTACTCTAACTCTTCCACCCTACTATCTACAGAGGCTTCTGCTACCATGGCTAAGAAGTTGATACCCTGCCTCAGAGCCATAATCTTTGCATCAAACTCATTCTTCATTGTCATTAGCTGCAACTCCAGGTTGTTCAGCTCCTTAGTCATCTGTGAGTAGAGGTTGCAGACTGTTCCAGCTTTACTATGTATG
>NW_006760530.1:0-4316 GCF_000271605.1 Fomitiporia mediterranea MF3/22
GTCTGCTCATACATATTAACTACATCCAGAACAACCTTGCAGTATGATACATTGTTATTAGGTAAATCATGTAGGTTCTCATCATATGTGTGTCTGTATTGTTCATTTCAATAGTAACACTAATTGTGGATTCTTGCAATTGTAATCCTAATAGTATAGCTATTACTTTGTTTAATTGGTGTAATGCTTTGCACAATTATAGTATGTGTTCATTGTTTTTATTTTGTAGATAGATGAAATAGTGTGTTTCACAGTTCTATTTTTCATTGTATATTGTAATATTCGTTTGTTTATTGTTTATTTTGTATCAAATTCTGTTTGATATTGTTTTAATTATTATATTCGCTTTATTTGCTGAATATATGTATGTGTTCATTATGAAATATGAATTTATTTCGTTTATTTTGAGTGTATTGCTCATTTTTGTTTATTATGATTGACATTATCTTGTTTTATTTGAAAGGATTAATGTTTTGATTGCTGTTACGTCTGTTGCTTCTTTTAATTTTAGTGAGTGCTTTGTGTGTCTAGTGTAGATTGCTTTAGGAATATGTGCCATTTCTTGGCTTGCCTAGATTATTTCCCAGTTATATGTCTGAATATTATTTTGTTTACTTAGTTATTTGTTCACTATTATGTCCTGCATGTTAGGGAATAAGCATTGGAAGTTTTTCATGATACATAATTGTTATTTTCAATGTAACATACGTTCTGTTGTGGAAGACATAGTTCTGTTCAATAATTCTGTATAGTTCATTATACACTAGAGATGCTTTTCTGCTCAACATTGTTACATGTAGTGTACTTCTCTGTGTTTAGGTATATAATCTGTAGTATATTTGTTTGTAATACATTCAATAGTGCCATGTATAGCATGACCATCAAAGATTTTAGAGAAAATGTCTCTTACATAAGTATATTATTGTCAGATTCATCAGATTCACTTGTCAGATTCAATGGATTTGCTTTGAATTTGTTGTGATAACTTTATAATTGTGTTTTGTAGGATGTATAACATTAAATAGTGACATAGTCAATATTTCCACATTATTTAATTGTTTGCTATGTTTCAATTGTTCATTCATTATGTTTTATGTTTTGTGAATATATGCTGTTATTACTCCTCTTCAATTTGAGAAGGTTTACTTTGAGCAATTGGCTTTCGTGTATAATTGATTCGTTTGTACATTTTAATCATTCTATTATTTGTTTAAGTATTGTATGTGAATGTATGAATGTGTTTTGTTGAATAATTTCAATGTTATTTGTTATCTTTGTCCAATTTAGTTATTATTTCTTTTTGGCATTATACTGATTGTTATTCGAGTTTATACTCAAATAGATTGTATGTATGCTTGTGTATTTTGTTTAATTGTTATGTGTACATCTGAATAGTTTGTTACTTGGATAATTATAATCCATTGTATTGTTTAGCAAGGTTAAGTTTGTGTGTTTTGTCTGTTATATTTGCATACATTGAGTACTGCATTATTTCGTTTTGCTCAGTATCATTTGTCTTCCATTTGATGACAAAAGTATTTGAGCTATTGCATTTTGTTTCTGTTTCATTTATTAATCTTTATTCTTTTGTGATGGGCACAAGCTTCAAGCAAGGCTGTTAATGAAGAATACACTGTTATAATATTGTTTGAACTTTGAATAGTTAATGATATTTGTTATTTATTGATCATAGATATATTCTTTGTGAATAAATATCTTTCTACTGTTTGCAGTGATCAATTAAATCTGTCACACATTGTGTTTAATCATTAGTGAAGTGTCTGATTGAGTTCTGAACTTATGTTTGTTTCTTTTGGATTTTGTTCTAACATTTGTTCATCTTTTGTGTACTTGGCAGCAGTGTTCTTTCCATTGCTTGGCCCTTTGGACTATCCAATGTTAGGCTCTAATGTTTTCAAGGCATTAGTTATTTTGTTTTGCATCTGTATTATTGTATTTTCTTAAGTTTTTAAGTGATGTTTAATTGTTTATAACATTTTGTATGTTAATAATAGTTTTTCAATGTGTCCAAAATATGTTTATATTGTTTAAACTGTTTGTATTAATTGTATTGACTTAATACTTTGTTATCATGTATATCTTATTGATACATTATATTGTTACAATGTATTTGTAACTATTGTTTGTTCAATTTTTGCATTGTAATAGTAATTGTGCAAGGTATAAGATATGTATTTGTCTGTATAGTTTATAATGTCAATATTATGCATATATGTATCATTATATTGTTTCTTTGTTTGTAGCATTATGGTTTAATTTAATTTAATACTTTGTATAAGTATATATGTTTGTTATTATATGTTTAGAATGTTCACAACTTTGTTTTGTAATTTTATTAATTGTTTTTATTGTTATTATGCATTTGTTCGATTACATTTGTATATAACTTTGTGTTATTTAGTAATTAATAGTTTTATGTGTTTGAATGCATTATTATTACTTTGTACATTTGTATATTTGTATATCTATACAATATATTTTATTATTTCATTGTATACGTTTGTATATCTATGTGATATATTTGTATATAGTAAATATATGTTATTTATTGTGACTGTGTGTTTGTGATAGTATAAATCATTTTTATATTTGAGTTATTATGCTTTAGTTGTATTTATACTCTTGTTTTCGTATTATTTGTTTGTCTAATCATTATTAGATTGATTGTACGTTTGTAATAGTATTTCTTTATATTATTATTATGCTTTACTAGCATTATTCTTTTGTTTATAGTATTAATCATTTGTATTATTAATATAATATCAAATGTTTGTTTGTTATGTGAGATGTTATTATTATAATGTATCTCCAAAGTGTAAGATGAAGTAGTTCAGTGTTTGGATATAGTATTGCTGGGTATTCATTGCATTTAAAGCAACTAATCTGTCTGAAGTTATTTTAATAAATTAATGTGTGTTTAGGATACTCAGACAGG
Organism: Fomitiporia mediterranea MF3/22; assembly: GCF_000271605.1. Classification (NCBI taxonomy): domain Eukaryota; kingdom Fungi; phylum Basidiomycota; class Agaricomycetes; order Hymenochaetales; family Hymenochaetaceae; genus Fomitiporia; species Fomitiporia mediterranea. Next base: position 2,957 of record NW_006760530.1, read on the forward strand.
TGTGTCTAAGTCCTTGTAGATAGTACGTTCTGGTTACAAGTATTGTAGCATATCTTGTTATATAAAGCAATTGTAGTCTTCAGGATAAGACAATTTGCATTTGGTATGCTCAGATGGGAGCACTAAAGGTTTGTAGACAAGTAGAATAGATTGTACATGTAGAATCAAGTGGATTCAGTGTTAAATGAAGTAGTTTGATGTTACTTATCAAGTATAATATGATTGAGTGTATCTAATCATTTGTACTATAGTGTATAGTACACTGAAGCGTTTGAGATAACAATTGTAGTGCATATAGTCATGCATATAACCACTGAGGGGGAAATCATAATTGTAGAGATGATGATTTCAAAGTGTTGTGTTTGTAGAGGGTAAGATAAAAGCATAGTAACAATGTAGATATGAGCAGGGAGTGTAAGGCTCATAACCTGTTAGCCTGCCTAAATCCTGAGGCATCTTAGAGGGGAATCACACAACAAGGGGTGTAGTAGACTCTGCTTATTGTTTGTTAAGCTTCATTGTCCATTAATTAGAGTACTATTTATACTAATGATATCTATGTTTTGGATGCATGTCTCAATTCAGTATGTTCTGTTGCAATGATATACTTATGACAGCATATATGTATACTATCCAAGACATTATGAGCATGCTGATTGCTAATGTTAACACTTTGCCTCCTGCTAGACCACCAAGCCCAAGACCTCCCTCTCCCCCCAAACCTATTACAATGTTGTCTATGATGCATACCTTTGTTAACACTATAATGAAGGACTCTGACGTTACAAAGTTCTTTGAGGGAACAGAAAAGTTGGCTAGTGTGAAGGGATACAAGATATGGTGCTTGTACATACACAGTGCACTTGCTGCCATGATGCTCTTAGACCATCTAGAGTACAATCCCCCTTCCTCCAATGATGCTAGCATACATACAGACAATGTTTTGTATCACTGTATAACAAAAACAATAACTGATACAATTTATACAAACTTTACAACACATACAAGTGTTAGAAGTCTTATGAAGGTGCTTTCTGAACAATACAACATTCAAACAACAATGACACATGCTGTAGACATATCTACATTGTTTACAGTAAAAGGGCATGTATCACAGTTTGATAAGATGTTAGACAATATTAAACAAATCTACAGGCAGTTGTCTGTACATAATAAAGCCCCTAATAACAATACATACATCTCAGCAATTAACCTTACTACTCCTTGTGAGTATAGATGGGTAGCAACAATGCTAGACAGACAGATTACCCATTATAATCAACTACCAACAGTTACAGCAGCTCAGAAAGACATTCTGATGCCAGCTAAGTTGATACACAAATTACAAAACACATATACT
>NW_006760531.1:0-4316 GCF_000271605.1 Fomitiporia mediterranea MF3/22
AAACACCAAATTGCTTTATAGTAGCTGATTTAGAAAGAATAAATCTAGCAGAATTAGGATAAGTACCAGATACTAAAACTGCCTAAACAGCTTGACTTAGCTTAGCCTCCTCTATATCAGAGAGGGCTTTACTACTGGTAATAAAAGCTTTCTAGCTATAAGAAGCAAAGAAGAATAAAGGATTTTGAAGGGAAGAGAAGATAATAATGAATGTAAAGAAAAAGAAAAAAACTTCTCTTCTTTTTTTTCTGTACTATGTCAGTTGCTATGGTGATCACTTAATACTGAAACATATAACCTCTAACATACATATGTTTTACAATTTTTTTTAACTATAAAAATTGTACTAATAAGTAATATAGTAGATTATAGTACTTTTTATATATATAGTTTTGATTTAATTATGATAATTTTAATTCTCAGTATTTTCTCTTAAAATTATAGAATATTATAGAAAATATGTAAAGAATACTAGTACCAAATTTTTATATATAGTTATAATAGTAATTATTGTAATAAAAAATTCGTAAGTTATAACTATAAATTCTGTATTATAGAAAATAGTAAAATTGGACTTAAAATTGTATTCTTAATAAGTAGCTTAATACTTAACTATTAATTATATAAAAAATATATAGTGACTACATATAATATAGTACTCATTCTAAAAATTTCAGCTACAAATAGTGTCTCCTTAAATTAATATTAAATGTGTTGTGTGTGGGAAAACTTTCTGTTCACTAAATCAGTGTTGATCATAAAATTCTAACATTCCAACACTAATATCTCAGCTTCAACTCATTGTTTTTTGCTCAAATTTCGTATTTAAGTTATATCTACTGTAGGCTACCTGTATGTAGAATTTCAAGAAATTTAACTAAGAATTGAGGGGGGTATTGTACAACTGAGCGTTAACTGGTAACTGAGCGCGAACCGGTGAAACACAGTAGTGTCAGAGTGCATGCTTCAAGTGAATGGATTTCAGCGTTCCGAGGCGGCCGATTCTCCGCGACGCCGATTTTGCATCTGTTGAAGGCGATTTCCTGCCATGGTTTTATTAGCACTGGTCGCTTAACTTGCCTTCCTTAGAAGTTCTTCTGATGAAGTTTGTCCTGCCTCGACAAAGGGATCCTTCGTGCTGTGCTCTCCCCATCTACACGGGACCGACGCAGGGCTCGGGAAGTCGCGGCCAATAACTAAATACAGCAAGCCAAGCCGCGACTCGTGTCGGGAGGATTGAATACCGGGCCATAGCGTGCACACACGCTATGGCCGTTCTACACATCATAACTGATATGTGCTTGGGCCGTGAACGATGTTGCTCAGGACCGACGTGCGCGCCTAATTTTGAGCTCTATGGAGTCGTACATGCGGCGGAGAGCTCTTAAGGAGCCGAGCTGACCGTCTGGCTAGTTCCCCTCCTTTTGTTCCTTCCTGCTGCTCTTAGTAGCGTTTCCTTTCCGTCAACCGTGACTACTCTTTAACCACTTTGCTTCACGAAGAAAGGTGGGCAATATAGATACTGTGATTATACGTTGCTCGTGTGTTTCTAATGTTTTCGGCAGTGGGTTGCACAACAGATAACCCTGTCTTCGCCTGCACCAAACGTTCCAATGTCATATTACGCACAACCTTTCCAGCCATTAGGCCAACCAATTTCCACAGTAAACTCTCCGAATTATGGCTGGAGCTTCTCATCCGCACCTCCTCTACAAGTTACGAACGCACCTCCACTGGGGCCCAAGGTGCAATACGTAGTTGGATCCCCGCAAGGCAACTTGCGTCGTACACAGTCAATTCATGGTCCTTTCCCTGCTGTGTACCCAGGTGAAAATTACGAGAGACGCAACCGACATAGAAAGTCGCATGCACATTATTCGAATCAGCCTGCTCGAAACCGCTCAAGCTATGGCCCTCGGTCCGGATATAACCCGCCTGCGCCAGCAATTAGTTTTCCTGAACCGGAATACTATCTTCCGTATGCCTATGGTCCGCCTCCACCCTATCCAGGTGGACCCACTTATGGGATATCCGCTGACGAGATTTCATTGCAACCCGAGCACTGTACTTTCCTCATGGATGCCGTAAAGGAGATGGATCTCTGCAGTAGGATATTCTCTACGTGGGTTCAACAGCTCAACAGGTTCGTTATTTCTCCCTTACCTTGACAACCTGGCTATGAGACTAGGGCTCACATATTTGTTCTTACAGTGCCGACGTAGGAAGGAAAGACAAAGTCGAGGCGAATATCGTCTCCATGATCACCGTACTCGCCGATGATGCGGTCAAGATGCTTACCGCTTCGCGAAACATACTCTCCTCGTACAAGGCCCTCGCACGGCTCATGGACCGACGACTCTCCACTCTCGCCTCTTCCGCACAGGGTGGCGACCTATTTGCACCTCAAGTACAAGACGACTTCCAAACTCTTTCTCTAGACGTGCACGTACACTCCGTCGAGATCTCTGCATGCGTCGAGAAGATGCAAGAAGGTCTACACGGTTTACACGACGCTGTTTTACGTACACACGAGAAATACTCTTTCCGCAAGAAGTTTTGGGGATGGATGTGTCGTGTGTTTAGGTTTATTGCGCAGGGTCTTTTCTTGAGTGGGGCTGCTACGGCGCTTGCTCACCCACTTGGGCTTGTGGGAACTGCTGCGATACATGTTGGTTCGGGACTTGCGACTGTTGTCGCCTCTGTATGCGAGAAGATTAAAGAAGGTATGTATTTTCTAAGAAACACCACTCGACTTTGAGGGTTTAACTGCCATGTCTAATTCTTTAGCGTATGATGACGAAGAAAAGGGTATCAACGAAGTAATGAAGCTTCTTCAGGGGAAGATTCCCAAATCGATGCGTGTTGCGCAAACGGCGCTCGAGAAGTTCCAAGCAGCGCACATTGTGTTCCGCCAGCATCAGCGCGTTGCGCAGGGCCGGGCATCGGGGTACATCGCACCGACAGAGGCAGCGCGAGCCAGAAGCGGCTGGAAGAAGGCGGCGGAGCTACTGGAGTGGAAAGATAAGACAACTCTTCAGTTGAACATTGACAGCATGTCGTGGTAGTATCCGTGATACAATCTCATCCTGTTTTTCTAAGTTCTTCATCTTGTTTTTCCTTGCGCTTCCTTTTCATGCATACCCAGAATGTACTTGTTCGTTGTAATTGCTTGCCTTCGATGTTTCCCATGTACAAGACAGTTTCAGAAATTACAATTTCCTCCGTATAAAATTGCAAATGCTTGAAAATATTAATGCAAACTTCGTTTCTAACTGCGCCGATATTAGACTCGACCACTCAGATCTAGCTCAGTAGGCATCGCCTCGCCGCGAACACCGGCAATAACATTCCTCGCCGCCAGCGTCGCCATAGCACGACGCGTTTCGAACGTCGCGCTTCCGATGTGAGGTAATACAACACATCGCGGTTCCTTCACGAGTGGATGGTCAATCCCGATATTTGGTTCTCCTTCGACGACATCGAGTCCAGCACCCCAGATTCGGTCCTCGCGGAGAGCCTCTGCGAGAGCATCACTATCGACTAATGTGCCCCGGCTTGCGTTTACTAATACAGCCAGTCGTGCCAGTCAGATTAATGATTGAAGATCACACACAGAAATGAATCAGTTGCAAGAAAACCTGCAAATTGATTAGTACATTAATAGTAGGTAATGAAGAATAAGACTAATGTGGTTATCATTCAATAGAGAACTCGAACTTCAATCAATAGTGTATTAAAAGATGTATCTGAATTACATATTTATTATAGATTGAATCATTAATGAAGATAGAAGCCAATCAATCCATATAAGAGATATTAATCATTATTATAAAAAGACTTCTAATGTGTATCAATTAATAGGAAAGCTGAACATTAATCAATAATATGTATACAAATACATTTGAATATTATACTAGTTTTAAATTTGAATCATTAACAAACAAGGAATTCAATCAATAAGAAACTCAAACATTAATCAATGATATGTGTACAAATACATTTGAATAATGTATCAGTTTCACATTTGAATCATTGACAAATAAAGAGCTCAATTAATAGAAAACCTGAACATCAATCAATAATATGTATACAAATACATTTGAATATTATACTAGTTTTAAATTTGAATCATTAACAAACAAGGAATTCAATCAATAAGAAACTCAAACATTAATCAATGATATGTGTACAAATACATTTGAATAATGTATCAGTTTCAAATTTGAATCATTGACAAACAAAGAGCTCAATTAATAGAAAACCTGAACATCAATCAATAATATGTATACAAATACATTCAAATATATACTAGTTTT
>NW_006760532.1:0-4315 GCF_000271605.1 Fomitiporia mediterranea MF3/22
AAATAATTTTGTTAATTTACTTTTTCTACTTTTTCTACTTTTCTTACTTTATTTACTTCTAATCCTACAGTGTCTATTAAATCAAAAGTAGTTATTAAAAAATCTGAGTCATAACTCTTTAGTACTACATTTACTGTTAGGCCTTCACAAAATTCTAGAGTACATAGTCAGGGTCTAGGAGTTCTAAGGTGACTTCTGGATTTGTAGAAAAGGCTTCTTACTACAAATCCTACTTGTCACTCATTATTACTCTAATAACCTAATAAATATGTTATTACTTCTATAGACAGTCCTTAATCTAGTGCTCTAACTTTCTGTAAACAAAGTATGCTCCTTACTTTTAGGCTTCTCTAATGTCTATCAGAACAGATTGATCACAAATTACAAGTAGATTAATCTGAAGGCTTGGAACTGTCAGAGCTGGACACATGTGTGAGTGTTTTATACAGACTTGATACATCTGAGTTGTAGCTTGGTTGAAGGAAATAGTATGTGTCTTCTACTTAGTGTAAGTAACCAGTTCTAGCATCATCCTGAGAATCTTATCAACCAGTTCTAGGTGAAGAGCTTTTTCAAGTATTCTAATAAGGACATTATTAAACTCAAGCACAAATCCTACCTTCTAGGCCAGGATATCAAACTCTTGAAAGAAGGTATTAACAGAACATTTGCCCTGTTGTAGAGATACAAGCTTGTTCTGTGTGTTACACTTCTCATTCAGATTAATGAAGGAAGTATAGAGCTACCTTATAAATTCTGAATATAACTTGTTATTCTAAAGTCAGATCAGGCTTCTGATCTGATAGCCTTTGATTCAGTTCTGGGCTCAGGTGGCTGTATTGCCTTCCTTCATGAAGGAGAGGACAAATAGGACATGATTAAGATCTGAGGATAGATCAGTCAAAGTAGTAGCCATGTATAGTTTGACTTAGTGCTGGAAGTCCTTAAAGTACTGTTTATTAAAGTCTAAAGGGCAGACTACATACACTTTCTTTCCAGAACAGGTTGCAACTTCTAGAACAGTTGGAACAGGTTCTAAAGGGGCTAAGGGTATGTAGTTAGTAAAAGCCTCTTAGATAGAGGTCTGTACATATTAAGCTAGATCTGCTTGTAACTACTAATCTGGTAGGACAGTAGGGGTGGCAGTTGGTACAGGAGGGTTTATGTTTGTACTACAAAGGAATCAGTACTAAACTAAAAGGGGTAATGAATAGAAGAAGGGTGGCAAAAGTTTAAAAGGGTTTAGAAAGTTTAAAATTTAAAAATGTAAAAGGGTTAGGACAAAGAAAAGAGATTGACACAATAGTGAGTACTAATACTCAAAACATAGAAGAGTTGTAGGGTAGTAATGAGTAGTCTTAATCTGATGTCAGCAACAGTGTAGAGGGGACCTAAAGGCTTAGTAAGGGGACCTAGGCTACAACTATCCTACACAACAGAAATATAGAATGTAAGTACTAGAATGTAGTTGGAACTTGTAGAACAGGTAGAGAGAGAGAGTAAGACAAGAGTAGAGTATATAGAGTGAGCCTAAGAGTACAGGACTACCTAGAGTAGACAAGATCAAGACTGTAGGACTAGTCTGATCTTGTATACCTATATATACTAAACTATATAAGAGTACTCAGGGAGTATGAGCTACTAAGAATGATAAGCTACAAAGAATGAAAGAAAGGAAGGTCAAAGATAAAGGTACAAAGAATGAAGGGATGGACAAAGGGTAAGAGACCATAGAATGAACAAAGAATGAAGGGGTGGTCAAAGGAATAGAATGATGAAGTAAGGAAGGGTAGTAGTAAGAGTCAGTATGTATATAGTCTATAGACAGTGCCCCTGAGGGACAGAAGTCCTGAGTTCTAGTACAGAAGGGTGTAGAACCCTTGGAACTGAAGGTACAAGAGCAGAGAACTGTAACATAATTTCTCTATTACTTTCTTAGTATTAGCTTATACTATCTTTATTTCTTCTAAGTATTTGTCTGCTTCCTCTACATTTGACTTTTTATAGTTAAAAGTCATGTTAGAATACCTTCCATATATTAGGTAAAAAGGTGTATGTTTAGTAGTAGAATACTACTTATTATTATAGGCAAATTCTGCTGTTAGGATAAACTCCTCTCAATCTTCCTGTCTGTAATTAACATAACACCTTAGGTACTGTTCTAATTCCTGATTTACTCTCTCTGTTTGTCCATCTGTTTCTGAATGGTAAGCAGTTGATAATACTTGTTTAATACCTAGTTGTACACATATTTGCTTAGTAAAGTTACTAGTAAACTGTAGTCCTCTATCTGTAGTTATTTTCAAAGGTAATCCATGTTTTGAGAAAACATGTTGTATGAATAACTTTACTATTTCTTTAGAATCTATTTCCTTTTTACAAAGAATAAAGATTCCTATCTTTGAAAATCTATCTACAATTATTAGTACTGTATCTTTACTAGTTTGTGTAATTAGTAGTCCTGTTATAAAATCTGCTGTAACATGTTCCTAGGGTCCTGTTAGAATTTTTAATAGTTGTAATAGTGGTTGTGTTTTTCCTCTCTTGTGTTTTGTCTTTTAACATATTACACAAGTATCTACATATTCTTTTATCCAGTTAGTTATTCCTAGCCAATAGTATGTTCTCTTTACTAATTCCAAAGTCTTTCTGAGTCCTAGATGTCCAGCTATAACACTATCATAATACTATTAAACAATTCTGACTTTTTCTTCCTGTTTACCTTCTCTTAGTAACAGTATTTTATTACTGTAATTAGTTCCTGAGTCTGTTTCTGTAGTTTCTTCTACTGTCATTGTTTTAATATGTATTTCTGACTCTTTGAACATTTCCTGAGAGAGTAATACAACTTTCTAATTATCCTTTTCTTCCAGCTTATAGTTAGGTCTTCTAGAGAGTGTATCTGCTCTATTTTTCTTGCCTACTCTGTATTCTATTTTAAAGTTGTATCTGCTTAGTTCTAGTACCTATCTTACTTGTCTTCTGTTTAACTACTTTTTGTTTTGAAAGGTTTTTAAATTAGATTGGTCAGTTATTATTCTAATTTAATACTTGGCTCCTTCTAAATAATGTCTCTAGTTTGCTAATACTTTTATAATAGTATATAGTTCTTTATCTGGTGCTACATAATTTCTTTCCTGTTTACTAAAAGTTGAAGAATAATAAGTTATAGAATGTAGTTCTTTATCTTCCTGTTCTTGTGATAGTATTACTGAGTATATAAAATCTAATACATTAGTTTCTACTATAAACTGCTTTTCATGGTTTGGCCTTGCTAATACTAGTACTTTAGCAAATACTTCTTTTATAGCTTTAAAAGAGGCTTCTTAAGTGTCTCCCTATGTAAAAGTTCTTTTCTGTAATAATAAACTTGATAATGGTTTTACTTTTCTAGAATAGTCTTCTACAAATTTCTTGTAGAAATTAAAGAATCCTAGTATTTTCCTAATATCTCTCTTTGTTAGAAGTCTAGACCATTCTAATATAGCTTTTATCTTGTAAGGATCTACTTTTAGTCTATCTTGATTGATTACAAAATCTAAGTAGTCTAATTCCTGTTTATTAAAGAAGTACTTTTCTGGTTTATAATAAAAGTCTACTTTTCTTAATAATTGTAGCACCTTTTTAGTTAGCTCTAGTAGCTCTTTTTGTGTTTGAGCATAGATAATAATATCATCTAAATATATTACTATCCCTTTACCTATTAATTCTTCAAAGAGTTGATTCATAGCTCTCTAAAATACTACTAGTACATTTATCATTCTAAATTATATTACTAGTGGTTCATACAATCCTTTATGTGTTCTAAAGACTTGTAAGTATTCTTATCCTTGTTTTATTCTAATGTTGTTATATCTACTTTTAAGGTTAAGAGTTGTAAACCATTTTGCTTCCTTTAAATAGTTTGGTAGTGTATACATTATAAGTATAGGAAATGGATCAGGTTCTGTAATCTGATTTAATTTCCTATAGTCTATAACCATTCTTGCTCCTAAATCCTTTTTGCCTACAAAGAATACTAGTAATACAATTTTAGAATGACTTTCTCTAATGTATCCTTTCTTTAGGTTTTCCTGTATAAATTCCTCTACTACTTCTTATTCTACAAGAGTTAGAGGATATACTAGACACATTTTAAGTAATTCTGCTCCTTTCTTTAATTTGATATCCATGTCCTATTTGGAATGTTTTGGTAATCTATCTACTTTATCTTTATCAAACCTGTCTATGTAATCCTATAATTCCTTTAGTACTAATTCCTTTTTATCTCTTTCTAGACTTATTCCTAATCTGTTTAGTACTTTTGCCTTTTCTT
>NW_006760533.1:0-4307 GCF_000271605.1 Fomitiporia mediterranea MF3/22
ACACTAGATTGTTTAATTTGAAGGAAGAGGGTTGTCTGCATCTATTAGCATGTCTAGTTTGCTTTACCCTTGCCTGAAGGATTGTATTGTGTGCCTGTAGTATTGCATCCTTTACTTTCTGAGCATAAGTCCTTACTCCAGGATATTCATCCTTCCTGGGGTTGTTCCATATCAAGTTTCTTAGCATCTGACTGTAATTTAGAAAGAATAGTGCATATCCTGTAGTTTCTGACCTTACTGTATTGATAGTGTACTTGATTATAGGTAGTTTATGTATCCAATCCTTTTGTTTAGGAGAAATACATTGTCTGAGCATCTGAGTAATTGTTCTGTTCATTCTCTCAGTCAATCCATCAGTCTGTGGATGATATGTGCTTGATAGCTTCAATTTAATACTTATAAGTTCATGTAATCTTCTCCAAAACGTACTGGTGAATAGGGAATCACAGTTGCTAACAATGTAATTAGGCAGTCCATACAATTTATAGATGTTTTCAAATACTATCTCTGCAATTTCTCTTACTCTGTATGTTTGCCTAGTAGGAATAATGTGTACCATACTAGTTAATAAACAAATAACTGTACAAATCATATCAAAAGGTCCTAAACAGTTCTTTGATTCAGGAAAAGGTCCAACAAAGTCCATTCCTATGCCTTCCCAAGGCCTATTAGGTACTAAGAGCAGATGTAGTAAACCAAACAGTTTCTGATTGTTAGGTTTGCTGATCTTGCATGTATGACACGAATCACAGTAGGAATTAATGTCTATAATCATATCCTTCCACCAAACTTGTTCTCTAAGGTACAAAAGTGTCTTTCACAGTCCTAGGTGTGCTAAAATAGAATGTGCATGCTCTATTACAATTTCCCTAGTGTTTCTGTTGTGTATTAGAATTCTAGGTATGTAAAGTATGTACCTCTCACCCTCCTAGCAAAATATGAGTCCATTTTTGATATGAAAATTCTGGAAGTACTTCAGATCTTGTAATATCTGATTAAAGAAGTTATCCTCATAATATCTGCCTTTGAGACATTCTGGGAATTGTAAATCCAGTGAAGATTGAGCTATAATATCAGGTAACTACAGTTCAATCGAGTTCTAGAGTTGATCAGTAGTGTTCTTTGGTACTGGGACGTTCTGATCATTAATTTCCAATCTAATATTATTGTCTGAATGTCTGTATCCTTGCATATTACTTCTAGTGTCTGGTATGTTTGTAGGTGAATTTATTTCATGCAAATCTGATTGTTCAGTGTCCTGAGGCAGTGTTTCTAATACCTTACTGTGTGTATCTGTTTCCTGATCTCACTCTGCATTCTCTAGTATTGTAAACCAGCTTCTAGTCCTTGTAGCAGGCCTGCCCTCCGTTTGAAGGTCTGTCTGTGAGTTTCTGGCATGTCTGGTAATTAATCTAGCCTTTCTGCTACACAGTCAACTTGTGATCAATCCTCAAGGTGAAGTTTTCCTTACTGCTGCTAGTCTAGCCTCAATATATACAGTATCCTGTATCTCTAACAGCTGTGAAATGCTATTCCTGACTTGATTAATCCTTGATAGATTATTGTCATTGAGTTACAATGTATATTCTTGCTGAGATTGAGTTGTTCCTAGTAAATCTCCTGAGTATATGTGTGATAACATGTCTGCAAGAATGTTTATAGTGCCTGGAATGTACTTTACAGTGAAATCAAAGTCTAATATCTTCTCTAGCCATCTGGCTTGTCTTCCACTTAATGCTGGTTGCCTTAGAATGTGTTCTAACGCTCTGTGATCAGTATACCAAAAGAAATACATTCCTTGTAGTAGATTCTTGTGTCTTAGCATAGTTTCTACTCCTGCTAGTAATTCTACATTGTGTACTGGGTAATTCTGTTGTGCAGGGTTTAATTTTGCTGAGAAAAACACTGCTATCTTGGAATCTTTCTAATCATGACCTTGGCTAACTATTCCTCCAATTCCTGAAGCCAAAGTGTCTGTAACAATGTTGATAAGTGGTACATTCTTACTATAGTCCAATACTATCCTGTGATTGTGCCTGAAATCCAATACTAGCTTTACTATTTGATCAAACACTTGCTGTTCAGTGAATGTCCATCTGAAAAATACAGTTTCTCCTACAATTTTTGATAAAATACCTGTAGAAATGCATAACTGAGGTATATTGAGTGCTAAATACCCTACTAATCCTAAGAAACCTTGTAACAAATCTTTATTAGTAGGTACTTTCCATTGTTGAATAGAATCAACTTTATGAGGGTCCATTCTAATGCCTTAATCATTGATAATGTGTCCTAGTATCTTCAGTTCTTTCTGGAACAATTGTATCTTATGTTCACTAAGGTAGAATTTCTCCTTGCACAATATATCAATAACAGTTCTGAGATGTTGCATATGATCCTTAATTGTGTCTGAATAAATCACTAAGTCATCTAGGTAGATATCCATCCAGTCACCCAAGTAAGGCTGGAAAATGTGGTTCATTAATGCTTGATAGGTGGCTCTACTGTTACAATCACCTAATTGCATTACTTTACTAACCATTGTTCCATCCAGAGTGTTGAATATCAATCTGTTTACATGCTCAGGGATTATTCTAATCTGTTCATATGTGTCTTTGCTATCAATGAGCAATTTATACTTCTTGGAAGCTACTCTCCTCAATACTGATTCAATATCTAGTAAAGGAGATGATAGTTTCTTGATATTCTTGTTGTGCTCTCTAAGATCAATGATGGTTCTCAATCGTATAGGGTCTTCCTTGGTCTTTCTAGGCTTTTGAAGTAGTAGCATAAGCATTGTGTTCGATCCTGTAACTACTTTCCATCTTCCTGATTGAATATAGTCCTTTCTCTTGTTTTGCCATTACTCTTACAAAGGATCTGGACAAGTTGCCCTACAGAACTTGTATTTCTTATCCTCATCTAGGAGTGGTATACTATGATTAATGGCTCTGAGAGGTGGTAGAGGCGTTTCTGAAGCATCTTTGAACAAATCCACAGCATATTACTTGATTTCTTGTCTGCATTTGTTAATTTCTCAATCATAAGTATTAATAACCTTTGATGAAACAATTGTGACTTGTTCTCCTGTTATTAGTAGAGGTATTGTGCTTTCAATCCATAGTCTAGACTCATTGAAACTGATAGAAATCCTGTGTTGGAAGAGGAACAGTGTTCCTAGTATAATATCATAGTTATCCAAATTTATGATATCAAAGTACTGTATTGTGTTTATCTCTCTGTATTGTATTCTAGTGTTGGTACAATAGTTTACTTTCGATCTAGAGCCTTGTACTGCCAATTGTATAGGTAGAGGTTTGGCTAATACAAGTTTCCTGACACCTATTTGATCTGCAAACTTGGTAGACATGAAATCTGCTAATGATCCTGAATTAATTAATGCTCTTACTAATTCTCCATTGATTTTGATCATAATTATGATAGGACATGGTATTGATCTCTTAAAGTCCTTAGTATAAGCTGTAGTACACTCAATTGTATTAAAATTGTTGAAGTTAGTAGTCATAGTGTGGATTTGCACAGGTAAATCATGCATATATGCTCTATTTCCAGATATAGGACACAAGTTAATGTTTTCCATGCTTGTAACTGAATACATTGGCTCAAACAATTCAGGATTAAAGATATCCTCTATCTCTAATAGTTCCTGATGATTGTAAACGTATTTGACTGAATATTAAGCTTGTCTGAGTAGAGAATACTATTCTTTGACATCAAATCTGTTCAGAAAAGCAATCTTAACAGGTAATGTGTACTCATTTCCGTTCTCCCAATTGTCTATGATTGTAAACTGTGTATCTGTACTTCTGAAAACATAGAATTGATTGCATAGATACTTATTCCAAAGTCTTCTGTTGCATTTCCAGTCAAAACAGTACAGAATTCCTTCCATAAGACATCTAGTAATTCCAAAACATACTGTATCATTGTATTCACTGTAGAAATAGCCATTTCTGTAGATTGATCTTATTCTCCTCTGATTTCTCTTTCTAAGTTCAGCATTTACAAGGGGAATCTTCAATTCTGAAGTGTCAGAAGAGGTTTGTGGCTTCAAATCTGATTGTTCTAGACCAAATACTTGCAAAATAGTATTGTAACCAGCTAATGAATTGTAATTCTTATTCTTCTGAGTTGTAGACTCATAACTATTGTCTGGATAATGTATCTGAATAGCCATAGATTGTATTTGCAATGTAGAAGATGATGGATCCATTGTATTGTCTGCTATAAGATCCAAATCCAAGTAATTATTGTCTTCCAAAGTATTGGTTAACTTATCTAGAGCA
>NW_006760534.1:0-4307 GCF_000271605.1 Fomitiporia mediterranea MF3/22
GTAACTTACTACAAAGTTCAGTACTACTGTGCTAGGATGTTCTCTGCAGCCATGAATGTGTCTTCAATTGGTCCCATAGTGGACTGGATGTGTTCCAGTCTGGCTTGGACATGTTCTGTAGCAGAACTGGTGGAACTCACAGTGGATTGGTTGGAATGGCCATCAGATTGAGTGGAAAGTAGTGGATTTGGCAGTAGAGTAATGCCTTGAGTGTTGAATGAGCTTAGAGTACTCATATTGAGTACTGAAGTAAGATTGGTGAACATTGAGGGCAATTGTGAATCAATCTGAGAATGTTTACAGTTGTGTGAGTAGAATATAGTAGTTCTGTTGTTGATTTGCTCAGCTCTACACTTTGCACCTAAGTAAAACAGTAAGGTACATACACTTGTAATAATATAATGTAGAATATATGTGTATTTACCTTGGTTCAAAGCCATGTTCTTACAGTATACAAAGTCCTGGGACACTTGTATCATCTTAGCATGTTGAACACAGTCTTGGAACAGTGGTAGCAGGCTCAGTCTTGTATGAGAAGGAACATGGAAGTTATACAAGCATAGTACAATAAGATAATACTCTGGGAGTTGTATAGTAGGGTCGAGGGAATTGTTGTGGATAGTCCTGGAGAAAGCTGCAATCTCCTTGAGCTCCTCTTGATCGAAAACATAGTCAGTGCTTGTACTGTAGTTGTGAGTAACCCAATCCTGCATGATTGGTTGTGCTCAAGGGCCAACTAAGAGTTGTAGAGGAGGATGAGGCATATTTGTGCCTTGTAGAAAAGCAGATACAAATGTATGAGTAATGGATTCTTGAGTAGTAGACATAATATGTGTAGTAAAGTGACTATATGCACAGTTTTTAAAGCCTTTACATATGTCTACCTGTATGTCTATGCTGTAGCATTGTGTTTGAAAGGTTGCCTCATGTTTTACTAGACTGATACTAACCTGAGGGTCATTGGTATTGAGTTTTCCCTTTCCTAGAGTTAGTGCATCAATAGAATCAATTCCAAGTATGTCTAAGTATTCCTTTAAGGCCTCAAGGTGTGCAATTTTATCATAGGGTAGCCATGTGTGATCTCTGGACTTCCATAGTACTTTGAACAAAGTGGTAGTCCCTTGTCCTGTATGAGTTTCAATCGAATCTACTGTCCATTCCTTGTTCTCATTGTTTAATCCAGTAACTTGTCCTACTTCCCTTCCAGGGAATAATCTATCATTGTTTGGAACATGTATCCTAAGTAGTAATGAATGAAATACAGGGTGTATGTTATGATTCCTCATTTCCCTGGGTAGATCTAGTTCAAATGCTTTGTTTCCTGTGTTCCAGATTATTCTGTAAGGTCCTATGTACTTTGGTACTAGTTTCCTTACTTGCTGTCTTAGTAGATTCATGTTCTTTGTAGAAACATACACTAGATTGTTTAATTCAAATGAAGAGGGTTGTCTGTGTCTATTAGCATGTCTAGTTTGCTTTACCCTTGCCTGAAGGATTGTATTGTGTGCCTGTAGTATTGCATCCTTTACTTTCTGAGTGTAAGTCCTTACTCCAGGATATTCATCCTTCCTGGGGTTGTTCCATATCAAGTTTCTTAGCATCCAACCATAATTTAGAAAGAATGGTGCATATTCTGTAGTTTCTGACCTTGCTGTATTGATAGCATACTCAATCATAGGTAGTTTATGTATTCAATCCTTTTGTTTAGGAGAAATACACTGTCTGAGCATCTGAGTAATTGTTCTGTTCATTCTCTCAGTCAATCTATCAGTCTGTAGATGATATACACTTGATAGCTTCAATTTAATACTTATAAGTTCATGTAATCTTCTCCAAAACGTACTGGTGAATAGGGAATCACAGTTGCTAACAATGTAATTAGGCAATCCATACAGTTTATAAACGTTTTCAAATACTATCTCTATGATTTCTCTTGCTCTGTACGTTTGCCTAGTAGGAATAATGTGTACCATACCAGTTAATAGACAAATAACTGTACAAATCATATCAAAAGGTCCCAAACAGTTCTTTGATTCAGGAAAAGGTCCAACAAAGTCCATTCCTATGCCTTCCCAAGGCCTATTAGGTACTGAGAGCAGTTGTAGTAAACCAAACAGTTTCTGATTGTTAGGTTTGCTGATCTTGCATGTATGACACAAATCACAGTAGGAATTAATGTCTATGATTATATCCTTCCACCAAACTTGTTCTCTAAGGTATGAAAGTGTCTTTCACAGTCCTAGGTGTGCCAAAATAGAATGTGCATACTCTATTACAATTTCCCTAGCGTTTCTGTTGTGTATTAGAATTCTAGGTATGCAAAGTATGTACCTCTCACCCTCCTAACAAAATATGAGTCCATTTTCAACATGAAAATTCTGGAAGTGCTTCAGATCTTGTAATATCTGATTGAAGAAGTTATCCTCATAATATCTACCTTTGAGACATTCTGGGAATTGTAAATCCAGTAAAGATTGAGCTATTATATCAGGTAACTACAGTTTAATTGAGTTCTGGAGTTGATTAGTAGCATTCTTTAGTACTAGAACGTTCTGATCATTAATTTCTGATCTAATATCATTGTCTGAATGTCTGTATCCTTACATATTACTTCTAGTGTCTGGTATGTTCACAGGTGAATTTATTTCATACAAATCCGATTGTTCAGTGTCCTGAGGCAGTGTTTCCAATACCTCACTGTGTGTATCTGTTTCCTGATCTTGCTCTACATTCTCTAGTATTGTAAACCGGCTTCTAGTCCTTGTAGCAGGCCTGCCCTCTGTTTAGAGGTCTGTCTGTGAGTTTCTAGCATGTCTGGTAATTAATCTAGCCTTTCTACTATGCAGTCGACTTGCAATCAATCCTCAAGGTGAAGTTTTCCTTACTGCTGCTAGTCTAGCCTCAATATATACAGTATCCTGTATCTCTAACAGCTGTGAAATGTTATTCCTGACTTGATTAATTCTTGATAGATCATCATCATCAAGTTGTAGTGTATATTCTTACTAAGATCAAGTTGTTCCTAGTAAATCTCCTGAGTATATGTGTGATAACATGTCTGCAAGAATGTTTGTAGTGCCTAGAATGTATTTTACAGTGAAATCAAAGTCTGATATCTTCTCTAACCATCTAGCTTGTCTTCCACTTAATACTAGTTACCTTAGAATGTGTTCTAACACTCTATGATTAGTATACCAAAAGAAATGTGTTCCTTGTAGTAGATTCTTATGTCTTAGCATAGTTTCTACTCCTACTAGTAATTCTACATTGTGTACTAGGTAATTCTGTTGTACAGGGTTTAATTTCACTGAGAAAAACACTACTATCTTAGAATCTTTCCAATCATGACCTTGGCTGACTATTCCTCCAATTCCTAAAGCTAAAGTGTCTGTAACAATGTTGATAGGTGGTGCATTCTTACTATAGTCCAATACTATCCTGTGATTATGCCTGAAATCTGATACTAGCTTTACTATTTGATCAAACACTTGCTGTTCAGTGAATGTCCATCTGAAAAATACAGTTTCTCCTGCAATTTTTGATAAAATACCTGTAGAAATGTATAACTGAGGTATATTGAGTACTAAATACCCTACTGATCCTAAGAAACCTTGTAACAAATCTTTATTAGTAGGTACTTTCCATTGTTGAATAGAATCAACTTTATGAGGGTCCATTCTAATGCCTTGATCATCAATAATGTGGCCTAGTATCTTCAATTCTTTCTGGAACAATTGTATCTTATGTTCACTGAGGTAGAATTTCTCCTTGCACAATATATCAATGATAGTTCTGAGATGTCACATATGATCCTCAATCGTGTCTGAATAAATCACTAAGTCATCTAGGTAGATATCCATCCAGTCACCCAAGTAAGGCTGGAAAATGTGGTTCATTAACACTTGATAGGTGGCTCTGTTATTACAATCACCTAATTGCATTACTTTACTAACCATTGTTCCATCCAGAGTGTTGAATATCAATCTGTTTACATGCTCAGGGATTATTCTAATCTGTTCATACGTGTCTTTGCCATCAATGAGCAATTTATACTTCTTGGAAGCTACTCTCCTCAATACTGATTCAATATCTAGTAAAGGAGATGATAGTTTCTTAGTATTCTTGTTGCACTCTCTAAGATCAATGACGGTTCTCAATTGTATAGGGTCTTCCTTGGTCTTTCTAAGCTTTTGAAGTAGTAGTATAGGCATTGCATTCGATCCTGTAACTACTTTCCATCTTCCTAATTGAATATAGTCCTTTCTCTTGTTTTGCCATTACTCTCTCAAAGGATCCAGACAAGTTGC
>NW_006760535.1:0-4300 GCF_000271605.1 Fomitiporia mediterranea MF3/22
CATACACACCTTCTGAATAGAAGTAAAACTAAAGGGGGTAACTAAACTGGAAACCACAAACAAGAGGGAATGACTTCTTACTAGTTAAATTTAGTCTTTAGGGTACACTATTTCAGTCAGGGAGTCTGAATACTAGTCAAGCTAGAGCTAGCTAGTTAAGAACTGAGAGGTAGAGGACACATCAGTCTATATTACAGACTAACACTGAAAGCAGAATTATAGTAACTAAGGCAAAGGTAGAAGCCCTTTTAAAAAGTTAACTAGTTACAACTGTTAAAAGGAAAACTATACTCACAAGTGTGGCTCTCACTTTTCAGTCATAAAGGTAGACTATAAAAATTAGCCAAAATGAAAGGAAAAGGCATTTATATTCACTTTAACACAGAATACAAAAAGAGGCAGACTATAAAGGAAAAGTATCTAAAGGAAAAGATACTAGTATAGGACACACAAAACAAAGGAAACAGAAAGGGGGGAAGGACACAAATCCTACCCAAAATTAAATCCTAGCCCAATTAATTATAAAGTAAGTATTTTACAATAGTAGTAATACTGTTTAAGAAAGTATTACTTAGGAGGGACTGAATGTTAGGAATTGTAAAATACAGTAACTAAGTTTGGAAAAGCTTAACTCAAGACTTGGAACCAAGTAGTTTATATACAAAACCTTATTAGTTACAAGTCTAGAGATTGGCCAGATCAACTAGGCTACCTTTGTTGTCCTGCTTAGTAAGAACTCTAGCTCAGCATTATTAACCTCTAATCATTACTAATGGGTGATCAATCCATTAGTAGAGAGAGGAGACAGGAAGGAGTAGGTACTAAGTTAGTTAGGAAAAGGTAACAAAACCTGAGGACAAGGTCTTTATCTCTCTAAGGTTAAACACATACTCTAGCACAGTATTACTTGATAACCTTAACTAAAGACAAGTCATTTGGAATGCTTGTATGGAGAGGGGATCTGGAAAGAGTATAGTGTTTAGAGTAAGAAGTATAAAGGAAAAGACTAGGAGAAAACCTGAAGAGATAAAAGGAAAATATTATACTTACTTGAGGAGAAACTATATAGCTAGCTAGGAACTCTTTGTACAAAGACAAAGGACTATTAAAGCTAGTAAAGAGCCAGAGCTAATACTCTAAAGCTTTATACTTGAGGAGGACTAGTACTAGTAAAGGAAAGGGAACTGAGAGCTCTGAGGAGAGACTACAGGAAAGTAGTCTCCTTTATACACTTTGCCTATACAGATAGGAAAGTAATAAAGTCATAAACATAAGGGCTATATGAGGACAACATGAGGAATACATGAGACAATCTAGAACTTTGGTTGTAAGTTCTATGATTGAATACAGAAGTATAAAGATAAGGCTAGAAGTTAATAAGGATAATTGTCTCCTAAACTAAGTCTATTAAAGAAGACTTAGGGAAAGATCTAGAATATTAGTTGTCAGATCTAGAGTGTACACAAGACAGTCTAGAACTTTGGTTGTAAGTTCTAGGGGTAGTACAGAAGCACAGCCTTTTATATTACAAGAGTCATAAGGAGTCATTAGAAGTCATAATACTCTACCTTATGAGAAAGTATATTACAAACTAGTGTACAGGAAGTACAGGTCAAGTCAGACAGAGTCATAAGAACAATAGAGAGCTCCACTTTATGAGAAAAGTATTACACAGCTTACACAGTATAACTAGTTAGGAGGACTCATAAGGAGTCATTAAAAGTATGAGAGGAAGTATAGAAGACATAATAATACAGTAAAGGAGTCATTAGAAGATTAATCTAGGATACAAGAAGACACAACCAGTGTCAGCAGATTAATAGAAGACACAAACCAGTATAGTATACAGTCTAAAGGATTAGCCAACTCTACTTCATGGGAACAACAGTGAAGGGAGTTACTAAAGTCACTAGAGTAACATTACTCTAGCAAAAGGTATATAAGGAGGCCAGTTTGGCCCTCAAAAGATAGTTTTATTAACTTAAGTTACCTTGTACTTAGAAGTACTCTACTACCAACCTACTAGGCTACACTTACAGCTTGACTAAAGTAGGACTCCTCTACCCTCTCACTTTACAAGTCTACAAGTCTTACCCTCTATACTCTATTCTGTTACTATTCCTAAGGATTAGGATTAGTAAAGTGAGTATATCTTACAGATACAAGAGAATCAACAAAAATACAAGCAAATCAACCTCTGTATCAAAATGCTACAATTATAGCAAATCAGGGCATTTCTCCTGTGATTACTAGAAGTCACTAACTCAATCAATACTAAATACCTGAGCCAAAAAGTCTAATCCTTTAGCTAACATAGTAGAAGCAACAGAAGCAAAATCTGTACCAGTAGTAACTACTCTGTGTATGAATACATACATTAAACAGGTACTAGACATTGAAATGACAGATGTACTAGCCTCCTAGCAGGTAAATACTATTGTGAATGTAAACAAAAACAACCTATTTACAAATTGGGTATGTTATAACAATATTTCAGACAAAAATAACACACTAATAAATAAATATATTCCTAATACAATCAATATAATCAATTCTGGTACAACAATACATGCTACACTGTATTACTTTTACCTTACAAACGTACAAAACGTATCCCTAGTAACAGTTACACTTGTAAACAAATTAATAGTAACTCTTATAAAGGCTAGAGATATGATTATTAAAATTAAAAAGGGAAATTCAGGAAATACACACAATCCTGTAATTAGTAAAATAATGTTGAAACATGTTTATTATCATTTGGATTTGAACTTTTCACTTATAAGTCAAGTGTTATTATGTAACAACAGTTTTGCATTCATGTTCAAACAATTAGAATGTATTATTTATTATAGACAATGTGAAATAAGAACAATTAAACTCAAAAACAATCTATATGTGTTAAGAAACACTCATTATATTAATTCCATGAGTGGAATTAGTGTTTACAATCTACATAAACGTCTTAGTCATATTAGTTATGATTATATTAAATGTTTATTATAGAACAACACAACAATATTATCTCAAAAGATAATGAACTTTAATGAGAAACAATGTGTAGATTGTATAAAAGCAAACATTGAACAAACAGTACATCTGAAAACAAGATCCTCAGAAATAAGTGCAAACTACAGTAATATAATACATATGGATATAATAGGTCTAGTATCCTATGAAGGATATAAGAATATACAATAGCCCTGCTCAATTCTTGTATCTGACGAATATTTACCTTGGCAGAAGGAATGTTAGGGAGGGTAGATCTAGGGTCTACTTCCATTTTGAGTAGGATCTCTGTGCATGCCTTAGAAACAGCAGACACACCTTAAGGAGGTGTATTTTGTGTATTTTGCATGTCAGAGAATGAAACTAAGAGAACAGCTAGTCTGGCAGCCTTACATAGATCTAAGACATGAGTGTAGGTATAGATAATTGTTAGAATAATTGAGACACACACAAAAACATGCCCTGTTACCACCATCTAGCCAAGTTACAGCATATTCTGAAAATATTTGGTCTACTTGTCCTGTTAGATGCTGAAACTGATGAAGAGGCTTGGGAAGGCCTTATTTTCATTTTAATTGCATATCAACTTTAACCACAAAGTGGGCCAAGAGGCCCATATACAGCTGTCAAATCTGATAATTACATGTATAAACTGTTACACCATTATTCTACTAGGTGGTTTAAGTCTTATCTCAGGTATGTAGTTAACATATAAAATATGTAGATATCTTTTATAATTCTTAATTTTAATTTTAAAGAATGTCAAGGGCTAGCTTTTAGCATGTTCATGACCTGATTGCAGATAATCCTATTTTTGTCTCATCAGGCCAGAAGCCTCAAAAGCCTGTAGCTGTTCAGCTTACAGCTTTTCTCCTAAGAGTAGGAGGGCAGCCCTTTGTCCATACATCTGGGCAATCATCTATTTCTGAGGGGAGTACTCATAACTTTTCTGAAAGGGTTTGTTATGCCCTCTAGAGGATTTGAAAGGATCATCTTGCATGGCCTGGTTTAGAGAGACGTGCTTTTTTGAAAGAAGAATTTGAGCAATTTGGCTTTCCTGGATGTATAGGAGTTATAGATGCTACTCTAATCCCCTTAGCAGACAAGCTGTAGAGCCATAGTAGCAGGTGTAGGAGTAGGAGATTAGTGCTGGGATTGCTCAGCTCTAATAGAAAGAGTATTTCTGTTGTCTATTTCATGCATATGTTGGTCTGTAGGCTCCATGTCAATGGTGAGACACAAGAAAATAGAGCAGAAATGTGCATTTTTCTTCAAAATCTCTATATTAGGT
>NW_006760536.1:0-4293 GCF_000271605.1 Fomitiporia mediterranea MF3/22
ATCATGCCTGTTCGTGCTACAATTCTGTTAACATATATGGAATGACACATATAAGCAATGGACGTACCCGAGACATAGCTACATATTATATATACCTACTGAATCAACAGACAATGATGCTAAGGAGAGCAAGCCGAGTCCACTATCCCCCCTCTTTGTGTGATCCCTCTAAGCCTCTCACATAATCCCTCTCAACAGGTTATGAGCCTTGTGCTCCCTGCCTACGCTTTATCTACACTCTACTACGTCTAAGCTCCATGCAGTTCTATACATCACATGCACACATACAGCATACTATGATGTGGAACTCGACACACCTGTCTGAGTATCCCAAATGCGAATTGATACACTGTGAACGTACGATCTACTGTACTACATACAACCCAGACGTTATATGATTGTCATCTTAGTGATTATGATCATTGGCCCAGTAATAACATAATCTATGCAGGCAATGCTGAAACTACAATGAGTATCACTTACTGCAACATTTAATCACTAAAATATTCTATAATATTACAGAGATCATGTTATTATAAATAACTGATCATACTACGGACGAATGTTAGAAGGATTGAGAAAGCAAATGCTACTCATCTGCTATTAATATTATAATAGTACAAATGATAGACACTGTCAACAAATGTGCATATGTTATAACATAAATCAAATAATAACATATATGATGATATTACAGCTGAACAATTAATGTAAGACATGTCTCGGATATGTTGGACATGTCAGATATGAGATAAACAAGTTAGCAGATATCCATCTGATATCTAAGACATCTGATATCTACACACTAATACAGCTTATGAAAGCATACAACTATCTACAGACGAATTAACAATAATAATAATAATAATAAAGTTACAAAGTACATTACAGTAACTATGGTACAGGAACAAGTACACGATTATAGTCAATAAACAAATAACAATACTTTACACCTATGATAGTGTAAACATATAATAACAATGTATAATAATAGCAAACGGTAGAATAATACCTCTACCATTACTACAACAATGTAACAGAACATATTTAATCACACAGAACGTAGATATACATTAACAAAGTATAAATAAACTTATATTGAAGCTACAAAGCTTATATACAAGTGAAGTACTATGCCAATATGTCTAGTACAACAAACAACAGAAAAACTACAATGGACACACTTATTATAATGATTACAAACGAAAACAATCATAATATAATAAGATTAAATAAATTAATAAAACGTTTAACACATTATCTCAGACAGTATAATATATAAAGAAAAGCAGACACAAGCATATCTATTACATCTTATCAGAGATATGAATAGATGTGCAACCAATGTTGTAACTGCAAACATGCAGAGAGATTTCTTAGCATGTCTGAAATATTACAGACATATTACAAACATCACATTAAAATTTATAAAACAAACAGCACAATGTTACAGTGTAATGTTTAAACAAAATGATGTATGTCAAACATCATGAGTTAACTTAAAACATACTGTTATATTATAACACATACTGACGAATGCACGAAAGTAAAATAACAAAGTACTAACACTACTTGTTAGATTACAAATACATGAAAGGAAATCAACAATGTACTTATGTACTTACACTACTTGTCAATTACTCAAAGAATAACCTTCTCAAATTGAAGGGGAGTAATTGAATAATATACACACTAATGATGAACATCAAATTCTTAATACAGACATATTGACTATGTCACTAAGTGAAATCCGTGATGAATCCGACGAATCCGTCAAACGCAAAATACTTTATTAAAGAATATAAAAGTTATACATCACATAACATTTTCAATACTTATAAAAGTTATTCGAACGGATAATTAATAAATTAATAATAATAAAGCTTAGAAATGGCACATATTCCTAAAGCATTCTTTGTAGCAAATGTGCAAACGTTCACAACACAAAACTACAGATGAACAAATGAATATTCATGATGCAGAAACGTCAATCTTATTGCTGATCCTAAAAAACAATAAGTGATAGAAGTTACAGACGGATATAACAGATCACAAAGGTAAATCATTCAATGTGAAGCAAAATTACGTCAATCAGAACTAAATAATGGAAGTCAACACAATGTGCAATTGAACTTCAACGTTAAATAAATAATAATTCCACTATGAAACGAATGCTCATACTTAGCAAATAATATTAATATAATAATCCGATTAACTTAACAACGTTTAATACGAAAATAAATAAAATACAGATGATTATCACATCATATAACAAAATAATTCATTAATCTGGACTATAGTTCATGGATAAAAGTGATGAATAACAAAAATAATACTTCAGAACGTACATAAAACAATAAATAATATATTCATACAATAATACAAATATAATTGCAATATAATTTGCAACTACAATCGAGTGATACAAAGATAATAACTGTACAAACAAGTATGGAGCACATACATATAATCAAATAAAACTATTAAATTGATTCTTGTACAAACAATTAATTTGCCCTCACTGTGCAATTAATACAAGTGTGAACAGCATTATAACATTATGAAATACATTGGATAGATACTAATAAGTATATCTATACAATGATTCAAATAAAATAAATAAAACTGATATATAAAACACTTTACCTAGCTAATCAATTAACAAATAAAACGTCAAACAAATACTACAATTGCACATACCACTAGATTAACTAAAGTATGCTAGGAGACAATTATAGTAAACATAATCCAATATATCAATTATATGCAGATTGTGTTACAATACATTATTCTTTGCAAAAAGAAAAAGCAAAGAACAATAGCCATAATACTAATAAATATTCATGACATCATGATCACAACAATTCACAATAACACTGTTAATAACAAATAATACAAACATACATTACTAACGATTTATGACAGATAATTACATTGGCTATTGAAGAAATAATGCAACAGATTGTATAGTTACTCAGGATGCATCAGAAACAATTCATTACAGAACACAACATTAATATACAAATATAAACAATAATGTAAAGCAAACGAACAAACAATACATTCATGATTTAATACATATATGATGCACCTAGACACATAGCAAGCTGCCTGCAGCCAGATATAATATCTATGCAACAAATATATGTTAGCATAAAACCTCATCAATCTTGGAATGAAGCAATCTGGCAAAAACAACTAGTATTATTGATATTACTGATATACAATCAATGCAAAGCTTCAATCTGAAGACATAAATCAGCTATTGCTGAATGTTTAACACATATACAAATGTAGACAAACGCAGACAGCAATGATTAAAGAAGGATATCATTGCAACACTGGATATACATTTTACTAGTATGATTCATTAGTTTCACAGCAAAGTAAAAAGAAATTACTAGTAATACTCAAACAAATTTAATAAATAAAACACACGATTTACAATCTTACACAGCACTCATGAGATTCTGCAGGTCTCTGAAGCACATATGATATTAATAATGATTTCAAACAATTTATTGTGAAAACAATACTGTCATTGAATGGTAAACTATGCACAAACTTTGGATTAACTCTGAACAATTTCAATCACGTTGAACAGTCTACAAGACAACGAACAACAACTTAATAATATAACAATGAACGAACTACAGAACTAATAACACAATGCTGAACGAAAACTTAATAAATATCTAACAAAGTACAAAGTTAACACACAGTGGACCAAAATATACAATACAAACGTCACATTTATATTATACAAATGATATTATTATATGTGATACACGAGCAAATATAATACGAACACAACGTACAATGCAGATACAATACTAATAAAAATGTTGGAACAATCTGCAAATCAAACATCTTATAGGTCTGGCCAACTTATAAATGTTTGAAGGGGAGTGGTAGCAGTGCTATAACTACCCCTAAAAATAAAAATAAAAATAACTACAAATCAAATAAACAAATAGTTGCAAAACAAACATATTATTAAACTAATATATGTTTGAAGGGGAGTGTTAACATATATGGAATGACGCATATAAGCAACAGACGTACCCGAGACATAGCTACATATTATATATACCTACTGAATCAACAGACAATGATGCTAAGGAGAGCAAGCTGAGTCCACTATCCCCCCTCTTTGTGTGATCCCTCTAAGCCTCTCACATAATCCCTCTCAACAAATTCCTTGAAAA
Organism: Fomitiporia mediterranea MF3/22; assembly: GCF_000271605.1. NCBI lineage: Eukaryota > Fungi > Basidiomycota > Agaricomycetes > Hymenochaetales > Hymenochaetaceae > Fomitiporia > Fomitiporia mediterranea. The sequence goes on from NW_006760536.1 coordinate 4,209, forward strand.
AAAATCTCATTTACAAACAATACAACTCCAGTCACAACCATTGACAAAGAGGTATGATGATTGTATGTTTTTTACAAGCATGCAC
>NW_006760537.1:0-4291 GCF_000271605.1 Fomitiporia mediterranea MF3/22
TGATAAGCTACAAAGAATGAAAGAAAGGAATGTCAAAGATAGAGGTACAAAGAATGAAGGGATGGACAAAGGGTAAGAGACTATAGAATGATACAAAGAATGAAGGGGTGGTCAAAGGAATGGAATGATGAAGTAAGGAAGGGTAGTGGCAAGAGTCAGCATGCATATAGTTCATAGACAGTACCCCCAAGGGATGGAAGTCCTGAGTTCCAGTACAGAAGGGTGCAGAACCCTTGGAACTGAAGGTATGAGAGCAGAGAACTGTAACATCACCCCCCCTCTAAAACTAATTGTCCTGATTAGTGAGCATTGGGCTCAGTCAGCAGCTCAGGCATAGGTTGGAACAGTAGGGTTTGGAAATCTGTAAGGCAGAGTTGATGCAGAGCACCCAGATGAAGTCAATAGAAGTCTCAGATTGCCTTAGCAGTATGGGTGAGATTCTCAGCAGGTTCCCAAGTGTGTTCTTCAACTGGGTATCCCTTCCAGTGGATAAGGAACTTGAGTTTTCTGCACACCAGCTTGGCATCCACTATGTACTCTACTTTGTATTCTGGTTCAGAACCAATGAGTTCCAGTGGAGGCAGTAGGGGTCTTTGTTGTGAAGGAAAACCCAGATCATAGTATTGAGACAGTAGAACCTTGTTAAACACTGGGTGTATGTGCTTCCATGTTGCCAGAAGTTGGAGTTTGTAGGCAGAGGCACTGACCTTCTTTTCAATAACAAAGGGTCTGAAGCACTTGTTGTCCAACTTCTTCATTGGGCAATCTGTGGTCAGGTTAGTAGCTTCCAGTATAACTTTGTCACCAGGCTGGTAGTCCTTAGCTGTAGACCTCTTCTGATCATAGTTCTGCTTCATGACCTGTGCTACCTTTTCCAAAAGAGCTTGTGCATCCTCCCTGGTTCTATACATCCATTCTGCAAAGTCTGTTACAGATTCAGAACTGCTGTTCCAGTTCAGAACTGTCCCCTGGTACAAATGTCTCCCATGATTAAGGAAGAACAGGGACTGTCCTGTTACAGAGTGTTGCTAGTTATTGTGCACAAATTCTGCCAGAGCTAGCCATTCAGACCAATCTGATTACTGATGATTGATGAACATCCAGAGGTAGAGCTTGATCTCCTGATTGACTTGCTCAGTTTGACTGTCAGTCTGTAGGTGATAGGCAGTGGAAGGGTTCCCTTGAATTCCAAGAAGTGCATACAAGTCCTGTATGAATTTCAACTTGAATTACAGTCTGCAATCATGAATGAGCTTCCAAGGGAGTCTATGCAACTGGAAGACATGATCCTAATAAATGTGCACCATGCCTTCAGAAGTGAGTTCTGTTCAGGTTGGAACTATGTGGACTTGCTTAGAGAATCAGTTGACAATCACACAGATAGTGTTGTAACCCTAAGACTTGGGTAGCTTACTGATCAGGTCCACCAAGACTTCTTCCTAAGGGTGATCCAGAATCTGATGCAGATGTAGGGGAGCCCAAACCCTTGTCTGGTGGGCCTTAGTCTGTTAGTATGTATTACAACCAGTCACATACTTCAGGATTTCCCTCTGCATTCTGGGCCACCAGTAGTTCTGAGTGATGAGTTCCTGCATTTTGTGTCAGCCTGGATGTCCTACAGTCAGATTGTTGTGATGAGCTCAGACAATGTCCTCCTACAGCTTCTGATCCTTTGGAACATACAGTTGGCCTTCCTAGTAAGCCTGTCCATCCTCATCCTCCTCCCAATCCCTTGCCTGCTTCTCTAGCTGCTTCACTACAACCTGGTCCTGTATGTGTCTCAGAGCTTACTGTATGTAGGTGACAAAGTCAACATCCTTGGATTCGAGTCGGATCTCTTGGATTGTCTTGGACACAAAACAGGAATTGTCTAGGAGAACAAGATTTTTGTTATCATTCTCCCCCCTTTCATAACCTACTTGTCTTGAGAGTAAATCAGCTTTTGTCATTTGTGTTCTGGGTTTGTGGGTCAGCACAAAGTCAAAGTCCTGCAGTTCTAACATCCAGCAGGCTTGACAGTAGTTGAGCTTCTGGGGCACTCAGAAGTACTAGAGATTAAGGTGATCACTCCAAATCTTGAACTTCTGTACAGTACTGAGGAGATATTGACACCACTCTTCTAGGGAACAGACAATTACAAGGAGTTCCTTGTCATAGATAGGGTAGTTCTGTTCTGTTACAGAGAGGGATTCTAATCAGAATACTATCAGACACCACTTTCTGTCAATGAACTGAGACAGTACTGCTCCATTTGCAAAGTCAGAAGAGTTGGCTTCAACTCAGAACTTGTCTACAACTGTTAGAACTGCTAATACAGGCTTGCTAGTGATGGCCTGCTTCAGGGACTCAAACACAGACTGCTGCTGATCCTTCTATTACTAAGGAACATCTTTGCCAGTGAGATTGTGAAGGGGCTGGGCAATGGTACTGAAGCCTTGAATGAAGTATCAGTAGTAGTTTGCAAACCCAAGGAACACTTAGACCTGTTTCAGGTTCTGAGGTTGTGGCCAGTTCCAAACTGTAGTTACCTTTACTGGATCCATGTAGACCTCTCCTCCACTGATTATGAAGCTCAGATAATCTACTGACTCCTGTGTAAAAGAGCACTTTGCTTCTCAGAGGAACAGTTTATTATCTCAGAGCTGTTGTAGAACTGCTCAGATCAGTTGGTAATAGTGCTTGACTGTCTGGGTGAAGATCAGAATGTCATCCAGATACACACTAATGTGCTCTGAGTCAATCAGATCTGTAAGGATGTGATTCATGAATGACTGGAATGTTGCAGGTGAGTTAGTTAGTCTAAAGAACATTACAGTTGGTTTGTACAATCTGCAATTGGTTTGGAACACAGCCTTCCACTCATCTCTGTCTCAGATCCAAATATTATTGTATCCCTATCAAACGTCCAACTTAGTGAAAACCCTAGATGTATGTATCTTATCAATGAGCTCCTGAATCAGGGGAAGCAGGTACTTGTTTTTGACAGTACCCTCATTGAGACAATAATAATCCTGGACTGGGCAGAGCTTCCCATCTTTCTTTTTGACAAAGAAGAAAGGGGAGGCTATAAGGGACTTTAAGGGTTGGATCCAGCCATTCTGAAGATTTTCCTGAAGGAACTTGTCAAGTGCCTCCTGCTTGTCTCTGTTGAGCAGGTAGACCTTGTAATCCTTAGGTTGGAAACCCTCAGTCAATTCAATTGCATAGTCCTAGGGATGGTGTTTAGGAAGCTGGTTGAATTCCTCTTCACTGAAGACTTTGGGGAACTCTTGGACAAAATCCAGCAGGCTGGGTCTGTGTGCATTCCAGAGTAGAGTTGTTCCAAGGGGGTTCTGGACTGGTTCTGTCTCAGATATCCTTTGGATCAACTCTATTCCACCTTAACTAGAATATGTATCCACATATCTATCCTAGTTGAAGAAGAACAACTAGTCACCTTCATTAGAACTGTCAGTAACATTGGAAGCATCCACATTCACTTGGAACAGTGGTGCAAGGTAGCTGTAAGACTCAGGACACTGATTGAACACAAGTGTCTGCTCCAACCAGTCAATAGTAGGGTTGTGAGCTTTGAGCCATTTGAATCCAATGAAGACGTCTGTCTTTCTAAGGTTGGTGACTCTAAACTCAATACTTTCCTCATAATCCTGAATGGTCATCCATAGTTGGACAAACTTAGTGATCTGACCATTCTGGTTCAGGGTTCTGTCTGTATTGTATACCAGGATTGGAAGTAGAATGTATCAAGTAGGGAGGTAGTGTTCCTACACAAAGGCCTCATTAATACACAAACTAGTGTATCCACTGTTTACCAGAACTGTTGTTTGGATCTGGCAGGATCCTGAGAAGGGAGCCAAGAGGACAGGGACCTGGAGCTAGTGCCTAGAATGTCCTCAGATGAACTACTGCTTGTTCTGAAGGGAACATACAGCTTGCACAGCCTTGTTGTCCAAGAGGGTGAGTATATGTGCTAACATTTCCTCATTAACCTCTCTCTTTCAACAAGGACAGACTTATGTCCTCAGCTGTGAACTCAGCTGAGGCCATCCCTGCTTGATACTATGGACAAACTACTGAGTAGTGAACAGGGCTGGGTAACATTCTAAACGTTCTAAGATCTTAGAATGTAGAAGTAGTAGGTCAGATTGTGTGGATTTAGACTCAGATGAAGTGTGAAGAGAAGAATCAAAAGAATCAGAAGAAATAGGAGAACTATCTACTTTTGTTTTTGACTTTTTTCTTTCTAATAAATAATTTTGTTGATTTATTTTTTCTACTTTTTCTACTTTTT
>NW_006760538.1:0-4287 GCF_000271605.1 Fomitiporia mediterranea MF3/22
ACAGTAGGACCCACAAGCACATATATTCTCATTGTAGTTAGTTACACTTCCTCCTCATGTATCTACACATGTATACCCCTATAAAAGACAGTATTGACTGTTAGGTAAAGGGGATTCTTTTCCCCTGACCCCTTGCTCAAGTACTAGGTTATCCCAGTCAGTAGTTAAGTGAACTAAGAGCAATTAGAATTCTCTTGTAAGGAACAGTGAGTTTCCTTACATATTTTTGACTGTACCCACCTAGTACTGAAACCCCTTGCTGGATACTGAGGAACCAAAGGGTCTGATCAACCCTAGGTCTCCCTCATTGTCTAGTACCCCTCAGGAATTTTTCATGAGTAAAGTTACAATTTTTGAGTAGAAACAGAGACTACTTACTAGATTGGCCCCTAGTAGGTTCACAATGCTTTGGAATGCTGCAGAACACTTCTGGAACACATTATCACATATTAATATGGACTAGTGCTGGATACACTAAAGGTTTGCATTGATCAGATAGGTTGAGGACCAGGCATCTGTGACAGTGAAAAGGAACAAACAGGTACACATCAAGTTTACAGACAATGGACAACAAGATTACCCATTGAATATTGATTACAATGTGGCCACCAAGCCTTGACTAATGATTCCCAGAGGGTACCCAAGTCTGGATATCAATACTAACATGCTAGGAAGTAAGTCCTTGTCCCTTATAGGCTGGAGGCAACCCAATGAACCTATACTAGGTGATAAGTCCTTGTCTACACAAGGCTGGAGGCACCCTGATGAACTACTACATACTAATAACATAGAACTAAGGCATGTAACTGTACCAGCACATATAGTTAGACAAACACACACTGTAGAGCAGACACTAGCAAGTATTGACACTACTAGGCTTGTAGGAATAGTAAATAGCAGTACAAAGAGCAGAAACACTCAGGTGATTGAATTTGAGGATTCGTCCAATCAAGTACAGAAGGTTGAGTTTGAGAATTCAACTCACCAAGTACAGGCAATTGAGCTTGAGGATTTGCTCTATCAATTTCAGGCTACCAAGTTTGAGGATTCACTCAATAGAGGACAGGCGATTTGGTTTGAGGATTCACCAAGTTAATATAGAGAGCTAACAGCAAGCATTGAGGAATTTGCAAGCTAGTACAAGAGTTACAGAGTGTATATAGTCAGTATCAGTGAGAGTGTGGATGAGTATCCAGTAAGCACACTTACTTCAGAACAGAAACACATTGACAACAGTAATGTAGAGGGCAATGAGACACCTAAGACCCTCTTTAGTAGTAAAGAAAGCAGCCAGGACTCAGAACACAAGAGTAACAAAGGCTAGGAGAGCTAGGCATCAAAACTACAGAGAATCAATAAGGAACAAGACTTCCAGAAGGTAAGTAAGACCTTCAGACACATTGCAAGAGCCAGAGCAATTGAGATAGACATAGGACATGTCAGCCCATTCTACAGTTTAATAGACATCAAAGATTTGAATAAGAGAATGTACAAATTCAATAGAATGTATCAGGAAGAGGAGAAAGCAACTCCTTCATCAAACAAGAGCAGACTCAATAGTATAGTAATAGAAAAGTATGAAACGCTTCAGGCAGGCTACAGAACGAAAGCCAGACATGCTATAGTACCTACAGACAATAGAGATCAGAACTATCAATCTAAGAGTGTAGAAGAAACGCTCAAGAGTCCAGACAAACTATTACATTTGCAGAAAGCAAAAGGAAAGTGTAAAGCAAAAGGAATACACAAAGTACAAGGAACAGAACGAAAACCGGAACTGCTAGACATTCAATACAATTGTGAAATCGATTCAGACTATCCAAGCAAAACAGACATTACATTGACAGAACAGTACTTTGAGGATAGCAAAAGTGAATGCATATTGGAACTACAAGGATCAGTACTTGATCTAGAGGGTGAAAATCAAGCATACACTCACAAAATCGAGTGTTTAACCTTATACATGGCAGATATTGACTACACATTGTACAGGAGCAATGTACAGGAGTACTACAATGGATACAACACCCTAGCCAGGTCCAGGAATAAGAGAGAAAGTGAAATACCTGGATATATACAGTCTTAAATAGAAACATCAAGTTTTTCAGGACATTAGAGTACCCCTCACAAAAATAAAAGGAACAAACGATCCCATAGTAATACTTTACAATTGAAAGCAGTCCCAGGCAAGGCATACACTAGTAGTATTAGTGAGAACAAAGTTGATTCAGAGTGTAGCAAACTACACAGTTCAAAGCTACATATTGAGCACAGTAAGCATAAGAATAGCTCAAGCAGTAGTTCAAGAACAAACAATGGACACAAGCATAGCAAAGTACTGAATAATGTTCATAAAGGCAGATTTGCATCAGTAAGACCTTCAGAGAGCCTAGCAAAGAATAGCTACACATACAGAGTGATACAGAGCTCTAGGATACAGAGAAAGGGAAATTTCAACCCAGGATCAGACCCAGACAGTAATAATTCAGATTCCTCTTCATCCAATGACTACAATCAAAGTAATGCTTTATTCAAACTGTCAGACATTGATTTGAGTGATACTGAAGCTACTAAGAAGTGTAAGAAACACTTGAGGAAGAAACAGAACAAAGAACTCCTCAAATTGAAGATACAGATGCACAGTGCAGAACCAATAGCTCCTACAGTATACTCAGGTGAACCAGACTTGTAGAAGTACACAAAGTTTGTTATTGAAGTCAATCAGTACATGAAACAATCAGAACTTCATCATTTCCCTAAGAGCCAAGTAGGGATAATGCTAGGTTTTATCAAGGGAAAAGTAATGAATTTCTATTTGCAAAAGATTGTGAACTACAAGTATAGATGGACACTTGCTCAGTTCTTTAGAGAACTTATGGACTTTTGTTTCCCTTCCAACTTTGCTGAAATACTGCAGAAAGAGTTCAATACTTTAAAACAAGGTAATAGGAATGTTTAGGATTATTTGTATGATCTAGAGATGAAAGCTATGAATCTAGAAAACATTTCTCAGCAAGATTTGACCAGACAGACATGGTATGGATTGAATTCCAAGTACTAGAGGCAATTATGATTAGATTGCTTGAATCTAGACACTGTAGATTACTCAATCTTCAAGGATAGGCTTGAAAGCATTAAGAAAGCAAATGAATCCATAGGAATCAAATGGCATATAGATTCTAGACATCAATTCCATCTGTAAGGACACAGTAATGATTCTCAGAGTGATTATTTGTATACAGACAGTTCTGATAATTCAGGAAACAATTAAGGTACTCTACAGGATAGTGAAAGCAATGATTCAGATCACAGTGACTCTAGTCAGGATACTACACATACAAGCAGCACAAACACCAAAGGAAAGACTAGGCAATTGTATTATCCATCAAGGAACAATGACCAGCATGAAAGTAAGACAGAAAACAATCACAGGACATATGCTACAGGTTTCAAACATTATTCCCAATCGAAATTGGATGAAATGAGAGCAAAAGGACTATGTTTCATTTGCAAACAAGATGACCACTTAGCCAGGAATTGTCCTACTTGTAATACGATCAGATTGAACAATGTACAGGATGATTGTTCATCATCTAGTAATGTTAGTATCAGTTATACTGCTTTAGATAAGTTAGCAGACAACTTGGACAGTGAGAACTACATAGAATTAGAGTTGATTACAGACTATGACACAGATTCTTACATATCTAGCAGCAATATACATGTTTTATTGATTTGGATACTTTGTGAAGGCAATACTGAGGATTCAGTAACAGAACAAGAGAGTTCCACAACAGAACACAAGTTCAGGCATGCAAACAATACATTTGAAAGAGCAAATTCAGTATATTTGAGACCCTATAGGACTACAGGACTAAGGAATAGTACAGCAAACAAGTAGAACTGTATGAAACAGTACCAGACAGGTACATCAAGGCACAGACAATTGTATAGTGTATATAATGACATTTTACACTCAAAAGCACAGGCATACAGTGTAGAAAGGATTCTACAAGACTACAGATATGTATGGCACATGGAAAGGACTAGGAAACATGCATACAACTATTGTTTCAAGGAATCTAAGATGCTACAAGTGCAAGGTAATGCATATATAAACATTTCAGAGACACTATTACTAATTCTTAGAGCCACAAATCGAAACAACACTCTTAAGAAATACAGGTTGTTCACAGACAACAGGAATGTGTACCAGGACATTAGGAAAGGACCTGAGAATGTTAGACAATTGGAATATAACCAGCCAGATAGTATTATGGTTTATAA
>NW_006760539.1:0-4273 GCF_000271605.1 Fomitiporia mediterranea MF3/22
TCTGTCTTCCAATGTATGATGTAGCCTTCTAACTTAATAGAATACCTGTGTGAATCGTTTGGATTGAAATATTTCTCAGTATTCAAGAGTAGTCATAGTTTATAGTCTAGTAATGCTTGATAGATTGTCCTGCTTGTACAGTTTACTATTTGCATCACCTTGTAAACCAAAATACTATCTGGCTAGTTATATTCTGATTGTCTAACATTCTCAGGTCCTTTCCTAATGTCCTGGTACACATTCCTATTGTCTGTAAACATCCTGTACTTCTTAAGAGTATTGTTTTGATTTGTGGCTCTAAGAATTGGTAGTAGTGTCTCTGAAATGTCCATGTATGCATAGCTATTCTTTGCTAGGCTCTCTGAAGGTCTTACTAATGTGAATCTGCCTTTCTGAACATTATTCAGTGCTTTTCTATGCCTGTGTCCATTGTTTGTTCTTGAACTACTACTTGAGCTATTCTTATGCTTGCTACACTCAATATGTGGCTTTGAACTACATAGTTTGCTACACTCTGAATCAATATTGTTCTCACTAATACTACTAGTGTATGCCTTGCCTGGGACTGCTTTCAATTGCAAAGTATTACTATAGGATTGTTTGTTCCTTTTATTTTTGCAAGGGGTACTCTGATGTCCTGAAAAACTTAGTATTTCCATTTGAGACCATATATATCCAGGTATTTCACTTTCTCTCTTATTCCTGGACCTGGCTAGGGTGTTGTATCCATTGTAGTACTCCTGTACATTGCTCCTGTACAATGTGTAGTTGATATCTGCCATGTGTGAGGTTAAACACTTGATTTTGTGGGTGTATGCTTGGTTTTCACCCTCTGGATCAAGTACTGATCCTTGTAGTTCTAATTTGTGTTCACTTTTGCTATCCTCAAAGTACTGTTCTGTCAATACAATGTCTGTTTTGCTAGGATAGTCTGAATCGATTTCACAATTGTATTGAATGCCTGGCAGTTCCGGTTTTCGTTCTGTTCCTTGTACTTTGTGTTTTCCTTTTGCTTTACACTTTCCTTTTGCTTTCTGTGAATACAATAGTTTGTCTGGACTCTTGAGTGTTTCTTCTACACTCTTAGATTGATAGTTCTGATCTCTATTGTCTGTGGGTACTATGGCATGTCTGGCTTTCGTTCTGTAGCCTGCCTGAAGCGTTTCACACTTTTCTGTTACTATACTATCAAGTCTACTCTTGTTTGATGAAGGAGTTGCTTTCTCCTCTTCCTGATACATTCTATCAAACTTGTATGTTCTCTTATTCAAATCTTTAATGTCTATCAAACTGTAGAATGGGCTAACATGTCCTATGTCTATCTCAATCACTCTGGCTCTTGCAATGTGTCTGAAGGTCTTACTTGCCTTCTGGAAATCTTGTTCCTCATCAGATCTCTATAATTCTGATGCCTGGCTCTCCTGGCCTTGTCTGTTACTCTTGTTCTTCGAGTCCTGGCTGTATTCTTCACTGCCTAAAAGGGTCTTAGGTGTCTTACTGCCCTCTTCATTACTGTTGTCAATGTGTTTCTGTTCTAAAGTAAGTTTGCTCACTAGATACTTATCCATACTCTCACTGATACTGACTATATGTACAATGTAACTCTTGTACTGGCTTGCAAATTCCTTGATGCTTACTGTTAGCTCTCTATATTGACTTGGTGAATCCTCAAACCAAATCGCCTGTTCTCTATTGAGTGAATCCTCAAACTTGGTAGTCTGAAATTGATCAAGCAAATCCTCAAGCTCAATCACCTGTACTTGGTGAGTTGAATCCTCAAACTCAACCTTCTGTACTTGATTAGACAAATCCTTGAATCCAATTGTCTGTTCATCCTGAACTTGACTGTCTGAATCCTCAAGAACAATTGCCTGAGTGTTTCTGCTCTTTGTACTGCTATTTACTATTCCTGCAAGCCTAGTAGTGTGAATACTTGCTAGTGTCTGCTCTACAGTGTGTGTTTGTCTAACTATATGTACTAGTACAGTTACATGCCTTAGTTCTACATTATTGGTATGTACTAGTTTATTAGGGTGCCTCTAGCCTTGTGTAGACAAGGACTTATCACCTGGTATAGGTTCATTGGGTTGCCTCCAGCCTACAAGGGACAAGGACTTACATCCTAGCATGTTAGTATCAATATCCGGACTTGGGTACCCTCTAGGAATCGTCTGTTGAGGCTTGGCAGCCACATTGTAATCAATATTCAATGGATAATCTTGTTGTCCATTGCCTGTAAACTCAATACACACCTGTTTGTTCCTTTTCACTGTCACAGATGCCTGGTCCTCAACCCATCCAATCAATGCAAACCTCTAGTGTATCCAGCACTAGTCCATATTAATATGTGCTAATGTATTCCAGAAGCGTTCTGCAGTGTTCTGAAGCATTGTGAACCTACTAGGGGCTAATCCAGTAAGTAGTCTCTGTTTCTACTCAAAAATCATAACTTTACTCACTAAAAATTCCTGATGGGTACTAGATGATGAGGGAGACCTAGGGTTGATCAGACCCTTCAGTTCCTCAGTGTCCAGCAAGGGGTTTTGGTGCTAGGTGGGTACAGTCAAAAATATATAAGGAAACTCACTGTTCCTTACAAGAGAATTCTAATTACCCTTAGTTCACTCAACTACTGACTGGGATAACCTAGTACTCAAGCAAGGGGTCAGGGGAAAAGAATCCCCTTTACCTAGCAGTCAATACTGTCTTTTATAGGGTAGTACACGTGTAGATACATGAGGAGGAAGTGTAACTAACTACAATGAGAATATATGTGCTTGTGGGTCCCTGTAACAATTGTGCTACCTGTACATTTGTGTGACATGTGTTGTAGGTACTTGTGGGTGTTTTCCTTTTTGTTCACTAAACTACCCTGTATCCTACTACACATGTATACACATATATAAAGGGTTTTCGAGCTAAGGGTTAGGGGATTCTTTCTCCTTCTCAGTGCTTGATTACTAGGTTATCCTAGTCAGTAGTTGAGTGCACTGGTAAAGAGAGAATCTTTGCATAAGGCTAGTATACCTATCCTTACACATTTTTGACTGAACCCACCTTTCTATAAACCTGCTGGGCTTTGACAACCAGAACTGAGGGCTTGATCACCCTAATACGTTTCTCACATTGCCCAATACTCCTTTGAATTCAAAGAAATCAGTGAGTAGTTTGCAAATCTAAATTAGAGACACATATACTCTCACTATAGCTACTAAGATACTCAGAACGCTTGAGGGACACGAACGGATTGTTCCCCTCAATGCAGAGAGACCTTCTTATTGATATTGCAAGAGGCAAGCATCATTTGGAAGTGCTGAAGAGTAGCTTTCCCTGAATACAGAGAGATTCAAAACAGTGCACACTACAGATTTCGAATTAACAGAGCATGCAGACAATGGACAACAAGATTATCTGTTGAGTACTGAACACAATGTGGCCACCAAGCCTCAGCAGACAATCCTGGAAGGGCCCCCAAGTCCAGAAGTCACTATTAACATGCTAGAGAATAAGTCCTCATCCATTACAGGCTGGAGACAATCTGATGACCCTTTGCTAGGTGATAAGTCCTCATCTACACTAGGCTAGAGGCACCCTAATGAACTATTACATACAAGTAATGTAGAACAAAGGTATGTACCTGTACTGGCACATATTGTTAGACTGATACACACTGTAGAGCAGACACTAGCAAGTGCTTACCTTACTAGACTCACAGAAGTAGATAATAGTAGTACAGAGAGTGTAAACGCTCAGGAAACTAGCATTGAGGATTCTGTCAGTAAGAACAAGAGTATTAGTAAAGGAACAACACTTTCCTTACAGCAGGAAACGTTCCAGAAGGCCAGAAAGACATTCAGAAACGTCCCTAGGCTAGAGACACTGAAAGCTATGAGTAGGCTAGCCAGTCCATTCAATCAAGGAATTGATATCAAGGAATTGAACAAGAGAACTCATAAGTATGATGGTATGCATCAGGAACATGAAAGAAACATTGATTTAGACACAATTGATCCATCTAAACTAACTAGAGACAAGTTAGCTAAATGGATGTATCAGAAAGTATGTTGTCAACACTCAGAAGCTACTAAGGGAATGACCAAACGATTGGAAGATGCTCCACAGTTTGAAAGCACACGTCCTTGGAAGAAAGATCCAGGTAAACCTGTACCTAGCAATAAGAAAAGTGCAAGAGCAAATAAAGGAAAAGCTCTAGACATTTGTAATTACAGTCAGGTAGAACTAGACAGTTTCAGTGAAGCAGATTCTGATGTAC
>NW_006760540.1:0-4272 GCF_000271605.1 Fomitiporia mediterranea MF3/22
AAAAGTAGATAGTTCTCCTATTTCTTCTGATTCTTTTGATTCTTCTCTTTGTACTTCATCTGAGTCTAAATCCACACAATCTGACCTACTACTTCCACATTCCAAGATCTCAGAACATTCAGAATGTTACTCAGCCCTATTCACTACTCAGTAGTTTGTCTGTAGTATCAAGCAGGGATAGCCTCAGCTGAGTTCACAACTGAGGACATAGGTCTGTCCTTGTTGAAAGAGAGAGGTTAATAAGGAAATGTTAGTGTATATACTCACCCTCTCAGACAACAAGGCTGTACAAGCTGTACATTCCCTTCAGAACAAGCAGTAGTTCATCTGAGGACATTCTGGACACTAGCTCCAGGTCCCTGTCCTCTTGGCTTCCTTCTCAGGATCCCCCCAGATCCAAACAACAGCTCTGGTAGACAGTGGATGTACTAGTTTGTACATCAATAAGGCCTTTGTGCAGGAACACCACCTCCCTACTTGACACATTCTACTTCTGATCCTAGTATACAATGTGGACAGAACCCTGAACCAGAATAGTCAGATTACTAAGTTTGTCCAACTACAGATGACCATTCAGGATTATGAGGAAAGTATTGAGTTTGGAGTTACTAACCTTGGAAAGACAGACATCTTTATTGGATTCGAATGGCTCAAGGCTCACAACCCTACTATTGACTGGTTAGAGTAGACACTTGTGTTCAATCAGTGTCCCAAGTCTTGCAGCTACCTTACACTACTGTTCTGAGTAGATGTAAACACTTCCAATATTACTGACAGTTCTGATGAAGGTGACTGGTTGTTCTTCTTTGACTAGGATAGATATATGGATACATATTCTAGTTAAGGCAGAATAGAGTCAATCTGAAGGATGTCTAAGACAGAACCAGTCTGAAACCCTCTCAGAACAACTCTACTCTGGAACACATACAGACCCAGCCTGCCAGATTTCGTCTGAGAGTTCCCTAAAGTCTTCAGTGAAGAGGAATTTGACCAGCTTCCTGAACACTATCCTTAGGACTATGTAATTGAATTGACTGAGGGTTTCCAACCCAAGGATTGTAAGGTCTACCTACTCAACAGAGACAAGCAGGAGGCACTTGATGAGTTCCTTTGGGAAAATCTTTGGAATGGCCAGATCTAACCCTCAAAGTCCTCTATGGCCTCCCCTTTCTTCTTTGTCAAAAAGAAAGATGGGAAGCTCTACCCAGTCCAGGATTATTGTTGTCTTAATAAGGGTACTGTCAAAAACAAGTACCTGCTCCCCCTGATTCAGGAGCTCATTGATAAGACACATACATCCAGGGTTTTCACTAAGTTGGACGTTTGATAGGGATACAATAATATTTGGATCCAAGACAGAGATGAGTGGAAGGCTGTATTCTGAACCAATTATAGATTGTACAAACTGACTGTAATGTTCTTCAGACTAACTAACTTGCTTGCAACATTCTAGTCATTCATGAATCACATCCTTACAGATCTGATTGACTCAGAGCATGTTAGTGTGTATCTGAACAACATTCTGATCTTCACCCAGACAGTTGAGCACCATTACTGACTAATCTGAGTAGTTCTACAACAGCTCTAAGATAATAAATTGTTCCTCTAAGAAGCAAAGTGCTCTTTTGCACAGGAGTCAGTAGATTATCTGAGCTTTGTGATTGGTAGAGGAGAGGTCTGTATGAATCCAGCAAAGGTGACTACAGTTTAGAACTGGCCACAACCTCAGAACCTGAAACAGGTCCAAGTGTTCCTTGGGTTTGTAAACTACTACCAATGCTTCATTTGAGGCTTCAGTACTATCACCCAGCCCCTTTACAATCTCACTAGCAAGGATGTTCCTTAGTAATAGGATGATCAGTAACAGTCTGTGTTCAAGTCCCTCAAGCAGGCTATTACTAGTGAGCCTGTATTAGCAGTTCTGACAGTTGTAGACAAGTTCCAAGTCAAAGCTGATTCTTCCAACTTTGCAAATGGAGCAGTACTGTCCCAGTTCATTGACAGAAAGTGGTGTCCAATAGTGTTCTGATTAGAATCCCTCTCCACAACAGAATGGAACTACCCTATCTATAACAAGGAACTCCTCACAATTGTCTGTTCCCTAGAAGAGTAGTGTTAATATCTCCTTAGTACTGTACAGAAGTTTGAGATTTAGAGTGATTACCTTAATCTCTAGTACTTCTGGGCTCCCCAGAAGCTCAACCACTGCTAAGCCTGCTAGATGTTAGAACTACAGGACTTTGACTTTGTGCTGACTCACAAACCTGGAACACAAATGACAAAAGCTGATTTACTCTCAAGACAAGCAGGTCATAAAAGGGGGGAGAATGATAACAAAAATCTCATTCTCCTAGACAATTCCCATTTTGCATCTAAGACAATCCAAGAGATCCAACTTGAATCCAAGAATGTTGACTTTGTCACCTACATACAGTGAGCTCTGAGACACACACAGGACCAGGTTGTAGTAAAGCAACTGGAGAAGCAGGCTAGAGATTGGGAGGAGGATGAGGATGGACAGGTTTACTAGGAAGGCTGACTGTACATTCTGAAGGATCAGAAACTGTGGGAGGACATTGTCTGAGCTCATTACAACAATCTGACTGTAGGACATCTGGGCTGACACAAAACACAGGAACTCATCACTCAGAACTACTAGTGGCCCAGAATGTAGAGGGAAATCCTGAAGTACATGACTGGTTACAATATGTGCCAACAGACTAAGGCCCACCAGACAAGGGTTCAGGCTCCCCTACATCTGTATCAGATTCTGGATCACCCTTGGGAAGAAGTCTTGGTAGACCTGATCAGTAAGCTACCCAAGTCTCAGGGTTACAACACTATCTGTGTGATCATTGACTGATTCTCTAAGCAAGTCCACACAGTTCCAACCTGAACAGAACTCACTTCTGAAAGTATAGTGTGCATTTATTAGGATCATGTCTTCTAGTTGCACAGACTTCCTCAGAAGCTCATTCATAATCACAGACTACAATTTGAGTTGAAATTCATGTAGGACTTGTATGCACTTCTCAGAATTCAAGGGAACCCTTCCACTACCTATCATCTGCAGACTGACAGTCAAACTGAGTAAGTCAATCAGGAGATCAAGCTCTACCTCTAGATGTTCATCAATCATCAGCAATCAGATTGGTCTGAATGGCTAGCTCTGGCAGAATTTGTGCACAATAACTAGCAACACTCTACAACAGGACAGTCCCCATTCTTCCTCAATCATGGGAGACATCTGTACCAGAGGACAGTTCTGAACCAGAACAGCAGTTCTGAATCCACAACAGACTTTGTAGAACAGATGCACAGAACCAGGGAGGACACACAAGCTCTTTTGGAAAAGGTAGCACAGGTTATGAAGCAGAACTATGATCAGAAGAGGTCTGCAGCCAAGGATTACCAGCCTGGTGACAAAGTTATGCTGGAAGCTACTAACCTAACTATGGATTGCCTAATAAAGAAGTTGGACAACAAGTGCTTCAGACCCTTTGTTATTAAAAAGAAGGTCAGTGCCTCTGCCTACAAACTCTAACTTCTGGCAACATGGAAGCACATACACCCAGTGTTTAACAAGGTTCTACTGTCTTGATACTACAATCTGGGTTTTCCTTTGTAACAAAGACCCCTACTGCCTCCACCAGAACTCATCAGTTCTGAACCAGAATACAAAGTAGAGTACATAGCAGATGCTAAGCTGGTGCACAGAAAACTCAAGTTCCTTATCCACTGGAAGGGATACCCAGTTGAAGAACACACTTGGGAACCTGCTGAGAATCTCACCCATACTGCTAAGGCAATCTAAGACTTCTATTGACTTCATCCAGGTGCTCTACATCAACTCTGCCTCACAGATTTCCAAACCCTACTGTTCCAACCTATGCCTGAGCTGCTGACTGAGCCCAATGTTCATCAATTGGGATGATTGGTTTTAGAGGGGGGGTGATGTTATGATTCTCTGCTCTCTTACCTTCAGTTCCAAGGGTTCTGCACCCTTCTGTACTAGAACTCAGGACTTCTGTCCCTCAGAGACACTGTCTATGGACTATATGCATGCTGACTCTTACCACTACCCTTCCTTACTTCATCATTCCATTCCTTTGACCACTCCTTCATTCTCTGTTCATTCTATGGTCTCTTACCCTTTGTCCATCCCTTCATTCTTTGTACCTTTTATCTTTGACATTCCTTTCTTTCATTCTTTGTGGCTTATCATTCTTAGTGGCTCATGCTCCCTGAGTGCTCTTGTGTAGTTTAGTATAT
>NW_006760541.1:0-4269 GCF_000271605.1 Fomitiporia mediterranea MF3/22
AAAACAAAAGTAGATAGTTCTCCTATTTCTTCTGATTCTTTTGATTCTTCTCTTTGCACTTCATCTGAGTCTAAATCCACACAATCCAACCTGTCACTTCTGTGTTCCAAGATCTTAGAACGTTCAGAACGTTACCCAGCCCTATTCACTACTCAGTAGTTTGTCTATAGTATTAAGCAGGGATAGCCTCAGCTGAGTTCACAGCTGAGAACATAGGTCTGTCCTTGTTGAAAGAGAGAGGTTAATAAGGAAATGTTAGTGTATATACTCACCCTCTCAGACAATAAGACTGTACAAGCTGTATGTTCCCTTCAGAACAAGCAGCAGTTCATCTGAGGATGTTCTGAACACTAGCTCCAGATCCCTGTCCTCTTGGCTCCCTTCTCAGGATCCTGCCAGATCTGAACAACAGCTCTGGTAGACAGTAAATGTACTGGTTCATACATTAATAAGGCCTTTGTGTAGGAACACCACCTCCCTACTTGACACGTTCCACTTCCAATCCTAGTATACAATACAGACAGAACCCTGAACTGGAATGGTTGGATCACTAAGTTTGTCCAACTATGGATGACCATTCAGGATTATGAGGAAAGCATTGAGTTCAGAGTCACCAACCTTGGAAAGACAGACGTCTTCATTGGATTCAAATGGCTCAAGGCTCACAACCCTACCATTAACTGGTTAGAGCAGACACTTGTGTTCAATCAGTGTCCTGAGTCTTACAGCTACCTTGTACCACTGTTCTGAGTGGATACAGACACTTCCAATGTTACCAACAGTTCTGATGAAGGTGACTAGTTGTTCTTCTTCAACTGGGATAGATATGTGGATACATATTCTAGTTGAGGTAGAATAGAGTCAATCTGAAGGATGTCTGAGACAGAACCAGTCCAGAACCCCCTCAGAACAACTCTACTCTGGAACACACACAGACCCAGCCTACTGGATTTTGTCTGAGAGTTCCCCAAAGTCTTTAGTAAGGAGGAATTCGACCAGCTTCCTAAACACTGTCCCTGAGACTATACAATTGAATTGACCAAGGGTTTCCAACCTAAGGATTGTAAGGTCTACCTACTCAACAGAGACAAGTAGGAGGCACTCAATGAGTTCCTTCAGGAAAATCTTCAGAACAGCCAGATCCAACCCTCAAAGTCCCTTATGGCCTCCCCTTTCTTCTTTGTCAAAAAGAAAGATAGGAAGCTCTACCTAGTCCAGGATTATTGTTGTCTCAATGAGGGTACTGTCAAAAACAAGTACCTGCTCCCCCTGATTCAGGAGCTCATTGATAAGACACATACATCCAGGATTTTCACTAAGTTGGACGTTTGATAGAGGTACAATAATATTTGGATCCAAGACAGAGATGAGTGGAAGGCTGCATTCTGAACCAATTGCAGATTGTACAAACTGACTATAATGTTCTTCAGACTAACCAACTTGCCTACAACATTCTAGTCATTCATGAATCACATCCTTGCAGATCTGATTGACTCAGAGCATGTTAGTGTGTATCTAGATAACATTCTGATCTTCACCCAGACAGTTGAGCACTATTACTGACTGATCTGAGCAGTTCTACAACAGCTCCAAGATAATAAACTGTTCCTCTAAGAAGCAAAGTACTCTTTTGCACAGGAGTCAGTAGATTATCTAGGCTTTGTGATTGGTGGAGGAGAGGTCTGTATGGATCTAGCAAAGGTGACTGTAGTTCAGAACTGGCTACAACCTTGGAACCTAAAACAGGTCCAAGTGTTTCTTAGGTTTGCAAACTACTACTAATGCTTCATTTGAGGCTTCAGTACCATTGCCTGGCCCCTTCACAATCTCACTAGCAAGGATGTTCCTTAGTAATGGGATGATCAGCAGCAGTCTGTGTTTGAGTCCCTCAAGCAGGCTATCACTAGCAAGCCTGTATTAGTAGTTCCAACAGTTGTAGACAAGTTCTGAGTCAAGGCCAACTCTTCTGACTTTGTGAATAGAGCAGTACTGTCCCAGTTCATTAACAGAAAGTAGTGTCTGATAGTGTTCCAATCAGAATCCCTCTCTGTAACAGAACAGAACTACCCTATCTATGACAAGGAACTCCTCACAATTGTCTGTTCCCTAGAGGAGTAGCATTAATATCTCCTTAGTACTGTACAGAAGTTTGAGATTTGGAGTGATCACCTTAATCTCCAGTACTTCCAGGCACCTCAGAAGCTCAACTGCTACTAAGCCTACTGGATGTTAGAACTGTAGGACTTTGACTTTGTGCTGACCCACAAACCTGGAATACAAATGATGAAAGCTGATTTACTCTCAAGACAAGCAGGTCATGAAAGGGGGGAGAATGATAATGAAAATCTTGTTCTCCTAGACAATTCCTGTTTTGTGTCTGAGACAATCTGAGAGATCTGACTCGAATCCAAGGATGTTGACTTTGTCACCTGTATACAGTGAGCTCTGAGACACACACAGGACTAGGTTGTAGTGAAGTAGCTAGAGAAGCAGGCAAGGGATTGGGAGGAGGATGAGGATGGACAGGTTTACTAGGAAGGCTGACTGTACATTCCAAAGGATCAGAAGCTGTGGGAGGACATTGTCTGAGCTCATCACAACAATCTGACCATAGGACATCCAGGCTAACACAAAACACAGGAACTCATTACTCAGAACTACTGGTGGCCCAGAATGTAGAGGGAAATCCTGAAGTATGTGACTGGTTGTGATATGTGTCAACAGACTAAGGCCTACTGGACAAGCCTTCAGGCTCCCCTACATCTGTATCAGATCCTAGATCACCCTTAGGAAGAAGTCTTGGTAGACCTGATTAGTAAGCTACTCAAGTCTTAGGGTTACAACACTATCTGCATGATTGTCAACTGATTCTCCAAGCAAGTCTATACAGTTCTGACCCAAACAGAACTCACTTCTGAAGGCATGGTGTGCATTTATTAGGATCACATCTTCCAGTTGCACAGACTCCCTTAGAAGCTCATTCATGATTACAGACTGTAATTTGAGTTGAAATTCATGTAGGACTTGTATACACTTCTCAGAATTCAAGGGAACCCTTCCACTGCCTATCACTTACAGACTGACAGTCAAACTGAGCAAGTCAATCAGGAGATTGAGCTCTACCTCTGAATGTTCATCAATCATCAGCAATCAGATTAGTCTGAATGGCTAGCTCTGGCAGAATTTGTGCACAATAACTAGTAACACTCTACAACAGGACAGTCCCTGTTCTTCCTCAATCATAGGAGACATCTGTACCAGGGGACAGTTCTGAACTGGAACAGCAGTTCTGAATCTACAACAGACTTTGCAGAACAGATGCACAGAACCAGGGAGGACACACAAGCTCTTTTGGAAAAGGCAGTGTAGGTTATGAAGTAGAACTATGATCAGAAGAGGTCCACAGCCAAGGATTACCAGCCTGGTGACAAAGTTATGTTGGAAGCTACTAACCTGACCACAGATTGTCTAATGAAGAAGTTGGACAACAAGTGCTTCAGACCCTTCATTATTAAAAAGAAGGTTAGCACCTCTACTTACAAACTCTAACTTCTAGCAACATGGAAGCACATACACCCAGTGTTTAACAAGGTTCTGCTGTCTCAATACTATGATCCAGGTTTTCCTTTACAACAAAGACCCCTACTGCCTCCACCAGAACTCATTGGTTCCAAACTAGAATACAAAGTAGAATATGTAGTGGATGCCAAGCTAGTGTGCAGAAAGCTCAAGTTCCTTATTCACTGGAAGGGATACCCAGTTGAAGAACACACTTGGGAACCTGCTGAGAATCTCACCCATACTGCTAAGGTGATCCAAGACTTCTATCAACTTCATCTGGGTGCTCTGCATCAACTCTGCCTCACAGATTTCCAAACCCTACTGTTCTGACCTATGCCTGAGCCACTGACTGAGCCCAATGCTCACCAATCAGGACGATTGGTTTTAGAGGGGGGGTGATGTTACAGTTCTCTACTCTTGTACCTTCAGTTCCAAGGGTTCTGCACCCTTCTGTACCAGAACTCAGGACTTCTGTCCCTCAGGGGCACTGTCTATGAACTATATGTGTGCTGACTCTTACCACTACCCTTCCTTACTTCATCATTCCATTCCTTTGACCACCCCTTCATTCTTTGTATCATT
Source organism: Fomitiporia mediterranea MF3/22 (assembly GCF_000271605.1). NCBI lineage: Eukaryota > Fungi > Basidiomycota > Agaricomycetes > Hymenochaetales > Hymenochaetaceae > Fomitiporia > Fomitiporia mediterranea. The sequence goes on from NW_006760541.1 coordinate 4,144, forward strand.
CTATGGTCTCTTACCCTTTATCCATCCCTTCATTCTTTGTACCTTTATCTTTGACATTCCTTTCTTTCATTCTTTGTGGCTCATCATTCTTAGTGGCTCATACTCCCTGAGTGCTCTTGTGTAGTT
>NW_006760542.1:0-4269 GCF_000271605.1 Fomitiporia mediterranea MF3/22
ACTACTGATCAACTCTGGAACTCGATTGAACCTCAATTACCTGATATTATAGCTCAATCTTCACTGGATTTACAATTCCCAGAATGTCTCAAAGGCAGATATCATGAGGATAACTTCTTCAATCAGATATTACAAGATCCAAAGCACTTCCAGAATTTTCATGTCGAAAATGGACTCATATTTTGCTAGGAGGGTGAGAGGTACATACTTTGCATACCTAGAATCCTAATACACAACAGAAACACTAGGGAAATTGTAATAGAGTATACACATTCTATTTTAGCACACCTAGGACTGTAAAAGACACTTTCGTACCTTAGAGAACAAGTTTGGTGGAAGGATATGATCATAGACATTAATTCCTACTGTAATTCGTGTCATACATGCAAGATCAGCAAACCTAACAATCAGAAACTGTTTGGTTTACTACAACCACTCTCAGTACCTAATAGGCCTTGGGAAGGCATAGGAATAGACTTTGTTGAACCTTTTCCTGAATTGAAGAACTGTTTGGGACCTTTTAATATGATTTGTACAGTTATTTGTTTATTAACTAGTATGGTACACATTATTCCTACTAGGCAAACATACAGAGCAAGAGAAATTGTAGAGATAGTATTTGAAAACGTCTATAAACTGTATGGACTGCCTAATTACATTGTTAGCAATTGTGATTCCCTATTCACCAGTACGTTTTAGAGAAGATTACATGAACTTATAGGTATTAAATTGAAGCTATTAAGTACATATCATCTACAGACCAATAGATTGACTGAGAGAATGAACAGAACAATTACTCAGATGCTCAGACAGTGTATTTCTCCTAAACAAAAGGATTGGATACATAAACTACCTATGATTGAGTACACTATCAATACAGTAAGGTCAGAAACTACAGGATATACACTATTCTTTCTAAATTATGGTTGGATGCCAAGGAACTTGATATGGAACAACCCTAGGAAGGATGAATATCCTGGAGTAAGGACTTACACTCAGAAAGTAAAGGATGCAATACTACAAGCACACAATACAATCCTTCAGGCAAGGGTAAAGCAGACTAGACATGCTAATAGATACAGACAACCCTCTTCCTTTGAATTAAACAATCTAGTGTATGTTTCTACAAAGAACATGAATCTACCAAGACAGCAAGTAAGGAAACTAGTACCAAAGTACATAGGACCTTACAAAATAATCTAGAATGCAGGAAACAAGACATTTGAACTAGACCTACCCAGGGAAATGAGGAATCATAACATACACCCAGTATTTCATTCATTGCTACTTAGGATACATGTTCCAAACAACAATAGATTATTCCCTGGAAGGGAAGTAGGACAAGTTACTAGATTAAACAATGAGAACAAGGAATGAACAGTAGATTCGATTGAAACTCATGCAGGACAAGGGACTACTGCTTTGTTCAAAGTACTATGGAAGTCCAGAGATCACACATGACTACCCTATGATAAAATTGCACACCTTGAGGCATTGAAGGAATACTTAGACATACTTAGAATTGATTCTATTGATGCACTAACTCTAGGAAAGGGAAAACTCAATACTGATGACCCTCAGGTTAGTATCAGTCTAGTAAAACATGAGGCAACCTTTCAAACACAATGTTACAGTATGGACATACAGGTAGACATATGTAAAGGCTTTAAAAACTGCACATATAGTCACTTTACTGTGCATATCATGTCTACTACTCAAGAATCTGTTGCTCATACATTCACATCTGCTTTTCTACAAGGCACAAATATGCCTCATCCTCCTCTACAACTCTTAGTTGGCCCTCAAGTGCAACCAATCATGTAGGATTAGGTTACTCACAACCACAGTACAAGTACTGACTATGTTTTCAATTGAGAGGAGCTCAAGGAGATTACAGCTTTCTCCAGGGCTATCCACAACAATTCCCTCAACCCTACTATGCAACTCCTAGAGTGTTATCTCATTGTATTATGCTTGTATAACTTCCACATTCCTTCTCATACAAGACTGAGCCTGCTACCACTGTTCCAAGACTGTGTTCAACATACTAAGATGATACAAGTGTCCCAGGACTTTGTATACTGTAAGAACATGGTTTTGAACCAAGGTAAATACACATATATTCTGTATTATATTATTACAAGCACATATACCTTACTATTTTACTTAGGTGCAAAGTGTAGAGCTGAGCAAATCAACAATAGAACTACTATATTCTACTCACACAACTACAAACGTCCTCAGATCGAGTCACAATTGCCCTCAACGTCCACCAATCTTACTTCAGTACTTGATATGAGTACTCTGAGCTCATTCAACACTCAAGGTATCACTCTACTGCTGAATCTGCTGCTTTCTACTCAATCTGACAGCCATTCCAACCAATCTGCTGTGAGTTCCACCAGTTCCACTGCAGAACATGTCCAAGCCAGACAGGAACACATCCAGTCCACTATAGGACCAATCAAAGACACATCCATGGCTGTGGAGAACGTCCTAACACAGTAGTACTGAACTTTGTAGTAAGTTACTAACGTTTTCTTTCGTTTTTGTGTTGTTATTTCGTTTATTCCAGTACTAACTCTCTTAGCATTTAGGACTAAATGCTGGAGGGCAAGTGTAACAATTGTGCTACCTGCACATTTGCACAACATGTGTTGTAGGTGCTTGTGAGTGTTTTCCTTTTTGTTCACTAGACTACCCTGTATTCTACTACACATGTATACACATATATAAAGGGTTTTCGAGCTAAGGGTTAGGGGATTCTTTCTCCTTCTCAGTGCTTGATTACTAGGTTATCCTAGTCAGTAGTTGAGTGTGCTAGTAAAGAGAGAATCTTCACATAAGGCTAGTATACCTATCCTTACACATACTTCCATTGAGATTATGGAACTACAGGTATACAGAGCAACAACACTATTACTTAGGTACACAAGTACTTACAGAATCGTCAGGAATATAAAGTACAAGGCACTAGAGAGAGATTTGCTAAGAGAAAGGACATTACACTATTGCTATCAAGTATTACTTTCAATACTATTGTACATACACAGACCTAACAAAAGCAAACTGTTTCAAGAAAGAGAATCAGTACAAGACATTAGTTCTAAGGAAAGAAACCAGGAAATAACACATACAGGCAAGGATACAAACACTTGGTTGAAAGCAAGATAGAATACAAACAGACATAGATTGAGATTCTATGAGACAATTGTGCAGTTCAAAGCACTACAGGATTACTTAGAGATACAGATACACACTACTGTTGATACATCATCTTCACAACTAGGAATACTCAATACTATGGATATTCGAACGAACAACAATCCATCAAGACACAAGGTAGCACAGCAGACACAGGAATACAGTATGGAAATGTAGGAAGAACTATCCAAAACATTGGAAACAAGCATATATAGTCAGTTTTGTAAGGTTATCAGTAATATTTCAAACAATTCAAGTAGGGAACACATTGTATTATCATTGGAAGGCAAAGGTAATACACCTTATTGGTATTGGACATTGTTAGTGTCATCAATTAGGACCAGGAGACACACAATAGACTAGTACAAGTCTATTAACAAACTTGATACTACTATTAACTATGTTTTTGAGTGTAAAGGACTACAGAACACTACTTTACTCCTTAGAAATACACAGGATACTTCCCCAGACACTGCTATTCATCTATTAGGATATCAGGCTACTATCCTACAGGAATACCAACTTTGACAACCCTTACATTTGATAGCAAACTTGCTATTATGTTTTCAATACTAGGACAAGTATGCTAGGAGAGACTAGACACATCAAGACACAAGGACCACACAATCTGCTCAATTTGACACAAAACCTGTTTGATACTTTGCAAACCTAGTGAGCAATGCTTTAGGACTCAAGACAAGGAATCCAAATGGTTGACTGTAATTTCAGTTAATGTTGTAACAAGTTCTACAACCTGGAATACATACAATCTACAACAGAACTGACTCAGGACACTCCTTGGACTACTAGTGATACTTCTACAGGATTACCAAGTGCACCCCCAATTTTATGCACTTATTGGTTGGTTTTCTATTACTTATTCAACTAATCTATCTATTATTCTTAGAGCATTTAGGACTAAATGCTGGAGGGCATGTGTAACGATTACACTCTTGTGCTGAGTGCACACAAGTGCACTCCTTGCTATGAAGGTGTTGTGGTGCTTGTAGGTGTTTTTTTCGTTATTAAGTTAGCTACTTGTATCAACTATACATGTACTGCATA
>NW_006760543.1:0-4268 GCF_000271605.1 Fomitiporia mediterranea MF3/22
GGAACTGCTAATACAGGCTTGCTAGTGATGGCCTGCTTGAGGGACTCAAACACAGACTACTGCTGATCATCCTATTGCCAAGGAACATCCTTGCTAGTGAGATCATGAAGGGGCTGGGCAATGGTACTAAAGCCTCAAATGAAGCATTGGTAGTAGTTTACAAACCTAAGGAATGCTTGGACCTGTTTCAGGTTCTGAGGTTGCAGCCAGTTCTGAACTACAGTCACCTTTGCCAGATCCATGCAGACCTCTCCTCCACCAATCACAAAGCCCAGATAATCTACTGACTTCTGTGCAAAAGAGTACTTTGCTTCTTAGAGGAACAGTTTATTATCTTAGAGCTGTTGTAGAACTGCTTGGATCAGTCAGTAATGGTGCTCAACTGTCTGGGTGAAGATCAGAATGTTGTCCAGATACACACCAATGTGCCCTGAGTCAATCAGATCTGTAAGGATGTGATTCATGAATGACTAGAACGTTGTAGGCAAGTTGGTTAGTCTGAAGAACATTACAGTCAGTTTGTACAATCTGTAATTGGTTCAGAACACAGCCTTCCACTTATCTCTGTCTCAGATCCAAATATTATTGTATCCTTATCAAACGTCCAACTTAGTAAAAACCTTAGATGTATACATCTTATTAATGAGCTCCTGAATCAGGGGGAGTAGGTACTTGTTTTTGACAGTACCCTTATTAAGACAATGATAATCCTGGACTGGGCAGAGCTTCCTATCTTTCTTTTTGACAAAGAAGAAAGGGGAGGCTATAGGGGACTTTGAGAGTCAGATCTGGCTGTTCTGAAGATTTTCCTGAAGGAACTTGTTGAGCACCTCCTGCTTGTCTCTGTTGAGTAGGTAGACCTTACAATCCTTAGGTTGGAAACCCTTGGTCAATTCAATTGCATGGTCCCAGAGACAGTGTTTAGGAAGCTAGTCAAATTCCTCTTCACTAAAGACTTTAGGAAACTCTTGGACAAAATCTGGCAGGCTGGGTCTGTATGTGTTCTGGAGTAGAGTTGTTCTAAGGGGGTTCTGGACTGGTTCTGTCTCAGACATCCTTTGGATCAACTCTATTCCACCTCAACTAGAATATGTATCCACATATCTATCCTAGTTGAAGAAGAACAACTAGTCACCTTTATTAGAACTGTCAGTAACATTGGAAGCATCTGTATCCACTTGGAACAGTAGTGTAAGGTAGCTGTAAGACTCAGGACACTGATCAAATGCAAGTGTCTGCTCCAACCAGTCAATAGTAGGGTTGTGAGCCTTGAGCCATTTGAATCCAATGAAGACGTCTGTCTTTCCAAGGTTGGTGACTCTGAACTCAATGCTTTCCTCATAATCCTGAATGGTTATCTGTAGTTGGACAAACTCAGTGATCCAACCATTCTGGTTCAGGGTTCTGTCTGTATTGTATACTAGGATCAGAAGTGGAACATGTCAAGTAGGGAGGTAGTGTTCCTGCACAAAGGCCTTATTAATGTATGAACCAGTGTATCCACTGTCTACCAGAGCTGTTGTTCAGATCTGGGGGGATCCTAAGAAGGGAGCTAAGAGGACAGGGACCTGGAGCTAGTGCCCAGAATGTCCTCAGATGAACTACTACTTGTTCTGAAGGGAATGTACAGCTTGTACAGCCTTGTCATCCAAGAGGGTGAGTATATACACCAACATTTCCTTATTAACCTCCCTCTTTCAACAAGAACAGACCCATGTCCTCAGCTGTGAACTCAACTGAGGTCATCCCTGCTTGATACTACAGACAAACTACTGAGTAGTGAACAGGGCTGGGTAACATTCTGAATGTTCTAAGATCTTGAAACACAGAAGTGGCAGGTTGGATTGTACAGATTTAGACTCAGATGAAGTGTAAAGAGAAGAATCAAAAGAATCAGAAGAAATAGGAGAACTATCTACTTTTGTTTTTGACTTTTTTCTATCTAATAAATAATTTTGTTGATTTATTTTTTCTACTTTTTCTGCTTTTTCTACTTTTCTTACTTTATTTACTTCTAATCCTACAGTGTCCATTGAATCAAAAGTAGCCATTAAAAAATCTGAGTCATAGCCCTTCAGCACCACATTTACTGTTAGGCCTCTACAAAATCCTGGGGTACATAGTCAGGGTCTAGGAGTTCTGAGGTGACTTCTGGATTTGTAGAAAAGGCTTCTTACCACAAATCCTGCTTGTCACTCATCATCACTCTAATGACCTGACAGATATACTATTACTTCTGTAGGCAGTCCTTAATTTGGTGCCCTGACTTTCTGCAGGCAAAGTATGCTCCTTACTTTCAGGCTTCTCCAATGTCCATTAGAACAGATTGATTACAAATTACAGGCAGATTGATCTGAGGGCTCAGAACTGTCAGAGCTAGACACATGTGTAGGCATTCTGTACAGACTTGACACATCCAAGCTATAGCTTGGTCAAAGGAGATGGCACATGTCTTCCACTCAGTGTAGGTGACTAGTTCTAGCATCATTCTGAGAATCTTATTGACCAGTTCCAGGTGAAGAGCTTTTTCAAGCATTCTGATGAGGACATTATTGAACCCAAGTATGAATCCTGCCTTCTGGGCCAGGATATTAAACTCCTGAAAGAAGGCATTGGTAGAACGTTTGCCCTGTTACAGAGACACAAGCTTGTTCTGTGCATTACACTTCTCATTCAGATCAATGAAGGAAGCACAAAGCTGCCCTATGAATTCTGAGTACAACTTGTTGTTCTGAAGTTGGATCAGGCTTCCAATCCAATGACCTTTGATCCAGTTCTGGGCCCAGGTGGCTGTGTTGCCTTCCTTCATGAAGGAGAGGACAAATAGGACACAATTAAGATCTGAGGATAGATCAGTCAAAGTAGCAGCCATGTATAGTTCAACTTGGCACTGGAAGTCCTCAAAGTGCTGCCCATTGAAGTCTGAAGGGCAGACTACATACACTTTCTTTCTGGAACAGGTTACAACTTCCAGAACAATTAGAATGGGTTCTGAAGGGGCTGGGGGCACATGGTTAGCAAAGGCCTCTTAGATGGAGGTCTACATGTATTGAGCTAGTTCTACTTGTAACTGCTGATCTGGCAGGACAGTAGGGGTGGCAGTCAGTGTAGTAGGGTCTATGTTTACACTACAAAGGAATCAACACTAAACTAAAAAGGGTAATGAATAGAAGAAGGGTGGCAAAAGTTTAGAAGGGTTTAGAAAGTTTAAAATTTAAAAATGTAAAAGGGTCAGGACAAAGGAAAGAGATCAACACAACAGTGTGTACTAATGCCCAAAATGTAGGAGAGTTATAGAGTAGTAATAGGTAGTCTTAATCTGATGTCAGCAACAGTATAGAGGGGACCTGAAGGCTCAGCAAGGGGACCCAGGCTACAACTATCCTACACAACAGAAATACAGAACACAAGCACTAGAATGTAGTCAGAACTTGTAGAACAGGCAGAGAGAGAGAGTGAGACAAGAGTAGGGTATATAGAGTGAGCCTAAGAGTACAGGACTACCTGGAGTAGACAAGATCAAGACTACAGGACTAGTCTGATCTTGTACACCTATATATACTAAACTACACAAGAGCACTCAGGGAGTATGAGCCACTAAGAATGATGAGCCACAAAGAATGAAAGAAAGGAATGTCAAAGATAAAGGTACAAAGAATGAAGGGATGGATAAAGGGTAAGAGACTATAGAATGATACAAAGAATGAAGGGGTGGTCAAAGGAATGGAATGATGAAGTAAGGAAGGGTAGTAGCAAGAGTCAGCACACATATAGTTCATAGACAGCACCCCTGAGGGACAGAAGTCCTGAGTTCTGGTACAGAAGGGTGCAGAACCCTCAGAACTGAAGGTACAAGAGCAGAGAACTGTAACAAAAAGGTTATGAGCCTTAGTGCCTATTGAATGCCCCCACACACTTGCTCTCACAGAACACCTTTGCCTCCTGCCAGACCACTAAGCCTAAGACCTCCCTCTTCCCCCAAACTCATTACAATGTTGTCTATGATGCATACCTTTGTTAACACTACAATGAAGGACTCTAACGTTACAAAGTTCTTCAAGGGAACAGAAAAGTTGGCTGGTGTAAAGGGATACAAGATATGGTGCTTGCACATACACAGTACACTCACTACCATGATACTCTTAGACCATCTAGAGCACAATCCCCCTTCCTCTAATGATGCTGGCATACATACAGGCAATGTTTTGTATCATTGTATAACAAAAACAATAACTGATACAATTTATACAAACTTACAATGTATACAA
>NW_006760544.1:0-4267 GCF_000271605.1 Fomitiporia mediterranea MF3/22
TATGTGCATTCACACAATAGATACACAGTTAATAGATCAGTCACAATGAAAATCATAGCTTAGTGTCTAAAGTAGTTCTAGTGTACACATGTATAGAGTAATAGTAATAGAAAGGTTCACTTAATTATGTACACACATTAGGGGAAGAACTGAAAGTAGTAACTTTAATAAAAGTAGTAATAAGAGACAGAGGGGAAGGAAATTAACTATGTGTAATTAAATGTTTATTAGAAAAACTGTCTATTTTATTTGTTGCTCCTTACTATTGTACTAATTCTATACACTAGTATAATAATTAGAGACAGAACAGAATTAGCAGAATATTCTCACAGGTAGCAGGTTTTGCAGACAGGAATGAGACACATCTCAGAAATTTGACTGTATTAGGCTTAGTACATACTACAAATAGTCTAGTTTTATGACTAATCATCAGACTTTAAAGATGTGGCACAGTTGTAAGAGGGGGGGTTGTCTTTACTATATAGATAAGGGTACTGTCAAAAACAAGTACCTACTCCCCCTGATTCAGGAGCTCATTAATAAGATGTATACATTCAGGGTTTTCACTAAGTTGAATGTTTGATAGGGATACAATAATATTTGGATCCAAGACAGAGATGAGTGGAAGGCTGTGTTCCAAACCAATCACAGATTGTACAAACCAATCATAATGTTCTTTAGACTAACTAACTTGCTTACAACATTCTAGTCATTCATGAATCACATCCTTACAGATCTGATTGACTCAGAGCATGTTAGTGTGTATCTGGATAATATTCTGATCTTCACCTAAACAGTTGAACACTATTACTGACTAATTCAAGCAGTTCTACAATAGCTCTAAGATAATAAACTGTTCCTCTAAAAAGCAAAGTACTCTTTTACACAAGAGTCAGTGGATTATCTAGGCTTTGTAATCAGTGGAGGAGAGGTCTGTATAGATCCAGTAAAGGTAACTGTAGTTTAGAACTAGCTACAACCTTAGAACCTGAAACAGGTCCAAGCATTCCTTAGGTTTGTAAACTACTACTAATGCTTCATTCAAGACTTTAGTACTATTGCCTGACCCCTTCATGATCTTACCAGCAAAGATGTTCCTTAGTAATAGGATGATTAGTAGTAGTCTGTGTTCAAGTCCCTTAAGCAGGCTATTACTAGCAAGCCTGTATTAACAGTTCTGACAGTTCTGAACAAGTTCTAAGTTAAAGCTAACTCTTCTGACTTTACAAATAGAGTAGTACTGTCCTAGTTTATTAACAGAAAGTAGTGTCCAATAGTGTTCCAATTAGAATCCCTCTCTGTAATAGAACAGAACTACCCTATCTATGACAAGGAACTCCTTACAATTGTCTGTTCTCTAGAGGAGTAGTATTAATATCTCCTTAGTACTATACAGAAGTTCAAGATTTAGAGTAATCACCTTAATCTCTAGTACTTCTAAGCACCTTAGATGCTTAACTGTTACTAAGCCTGCTAGATGTTAGAACTGTAGAACTATGACTTTGTACTAACCTACAAACCTGGAACACAAATGATGAAAACTGATTTACTCTCAAGACAAGTAAGTTATGAAAGGGAGGAGAATGATAACAAAAATCTTGTTCTCCTAGACAATTCCTGTTTTGTGTCTGAGACAATCTGAGAGATCTGACTCAAATCTAAGGATGTTGACTTTGTCACTTACATATAGTAAGCTCTGAGACACACACAGGACTGGGTTGTAGTAAAGTAGCTAGAGAAGCAGGCTAGGAATTAAGAGGAGGATAAGGATGGACAGGTTTACTAGAAAGGCTGACTGTATGTTCTGAAGGATCAGAAGCTGTAGAAGGACATTGTCTGAGCTTATTACAACAATCTGACTATAGGACATTCAGGCTGACACAAAACACAGGAACTTATTACTCAGAACTACTAGTAGTTAGGAATGTAGAGGGAAACCCTAAAGTATATGACTAGTTACAATATGTACTAATAGACTAAGGCTTACTGGACCAGGGTTTAGACTCTCCTACATCTGTATTAGATCCTGGATCACTCTTGAGAAGAAGTCTCAGTAGACCTGATTAGTAAGCTACCTGAGTCTTAGGGTTACAATACTATCTGTATGATTGTTGACCAATTCTCTAAGCAAGTTCATGTAGTTCTGACTCAAATAGAACTCACTTCCAAAGGCATAGTGTGTATCTATTAGGATCATGTCTTCTAGTTGTACAGACTCTCTCAGAAGCTCATTCACAATTGTAGACTGTAATTCAAGTTAAAATTCATACAGGACTTGTATACACTTCTTAGAATTTAAGGGAACCCTTCTACTATATATTACTTACAGACTAACAGTCAAACTGAGTGAGTCAATCAGGAGATCAAGCTCTACCTCTGAATGTTTATCAATTATTAGTAATCAGATTAGTCTGAATAGTTAGCTCTAGCAGAATTTGTACACAATAACTAGTAACACTCTGTAACAGGACAATCCCTGTTCTTCCTCAATCATAAGAGACATTTGTACTAGGGGACAGTTCTAAACTGGAACAACAGTTCTGAATCTGTAACAGACTTTACAGAACAGATACACAAGACTAGGGAAGACACACAAGCTCTTTTAGAGAAGGTAGTATAAGTAATAAAGTAGAACTACAATTGGAAGAGATCTGTAGCTAAGGATTACTAGCCTAAGGACAAAGTTATACTAGAAGCTACTAACCTGACCACAGATTGCCTAATGAAGAAGTTGGACAACAAGTACTTCAGACCCTTTGTTATTAAAAAGAAGGTTAGTACCTCTGTCTACAAACTCTAACTTCTAACAATATAGAAGCACATACACCCAGTATTTAACAAGGTTCTACTGTCTTAGTACTATAATCCTAGATTTCCTTTATAACAAAGACCCCTACTGTCTCTACTAGAACTCATTGGTTCTAAACCAGAATACAAAGTAGAGTGCATAGTAGATACTAAGCTAGTATGTAGGAAGCTCAAGTTCCTTATCTACTAGAAGGGATACCTAGTAGAAGAACACACTTGAGAACCTACTAAGAATCTCACCTATACTATTAAGGCAATCCAAGATTTCTATCAACTTCATTTAGGTGCTCTACATTAACTCCACCTTACAGAGTTCTAAACCCTACTGTTCTGACTTATGCCTGAACTGCTAACCAAGTCTAATGTTCACCAATTAGGACAATTGGTTTTAGAGGAGGAGTAATGTTACAGTGCTCTACTCTTATACCTTCAGTTCTAAGGGTTCTACACCCTTCTGTACTAGAACTCAGGACTTCTGTCTCTCAGGAGCACTATCTATAGACTATATGTGTACTAACTCCTACTACTACCCTTCCTTACTTTATCATTCTATTCCTTTAACCACCCCTTCATTCTTTGTTCATTCTATAGTCTCTTACCCTTTGTCCATCTCTTTATTCTTTGTACCTTTATCTTTGACCTTCCCTTTCTTTCATTCTTTATGGCTTATCATTCTTAGTAGCTCATACTCCCTGAGTACTCTTGTATAGTTTAGTATATATAGGTGTATGAGATCAGACTAGTCCTGTAGTCTTAATCTTGTCTACTCTAGATAGTCCTATACTCTTAGACTCACTCTATATACTCTACTCTTGTCTCACTCTCTCTCTCTGCCTGTTCTGCAAGTTCTGACTACATTCTAGTACTTGTGTTCTATATTTCTGTTGTGTAGGATAGTTGTAGCCTGGGTCCCCTTGCTGAGCCTTCAGGTCCCCTCTATACTATTACTAACAAAAAGCTAGCTTAATAAATAAAACACACACATTTACAATCTTACACAGTACTGATAAGATTCTGCAGGTCTCTGAAGCACATATGATATTAATAATGATTTTGAGCGATTTATTGCAAAAAAATGATACTGTCATTGAATGGTAAACTATACACAAACTTCAGATTAACTCCAAACAATTTCAATCATGTTAAACAGTCTACATGACAATGAACAACAACTTAATAATATAACAATGAACAAAGTACAGACTCAGAACTAATAACACAACAATGAACGAAAACTCGGACTTAATAAATGTCTAACAATGCATAAAGTTAACATGTAGTAGACTAAAATATACAATACAAACAACACATTTATATTAGACAAATAATATTAATAAATAAGATACATGAGCAAATATAATACAGACATACAGACATACATTACAGATATTATATTAATAAAAATGTTAGAACAATCTGCAAATCAAACATCTTATAGGTCTAGGCCAACTTATAAATG
>NW_006760545.1:0-4260 GCF_000271605.1 Fomitiporia mediterranea MF3/22
CAAGCACCTGCACTGCTAACAACCCCTTGCCCCCTTAACAAAGTCAACCTCCAAATCTGCCTCACAGGTGCAACCTCGACCTCTGCAATCCGTACAATCTCACAATCCATGCACAATCCAACTTGCAGGGACTGAGAGGCAACCAAGGTATGGTGACAAAGACTACCTCAAACGGCTGAGGAACACATTCGTTCTCTATTGTCAATACACTTGCCATCTGTCGTCAGATCATTTCCCTAATTGTTGTAGATAATAATGTATTTATACAATATTTCAATATAATTATAAACTGTTATTTCAATAACAAATGGATATAAGGAAAATTTTATCTTATACATCTTATATTTATATGTTTTCCTTGTTAAAATAACAAGTATTATAATACTTAGCCATTTTGCAAGGTACACTTTAAGCACTTGTATATCTTAGTAAGTACTACAATTCTTATTATTCTTGACCAGAAAGTCAAGACTTTTTAATAGCTTTCTTAGCTTCTTATTACCTTCCTAAAACCCCTAGGTACACAATAAGCTCTTATACATAATGTAGAAAATATATATAATTTATATACATATAAGCTAATACAAAGTTTGAGATATTTTCCTGATGTAAGTCAAACAAGAATACTTATTTCCTGCTTCCCTAATGACTACTTCAGCTATAAGAATATTCTAGTAAGAATACATACTATTAGAGTATTTGTATTGAGAGCTGTATTATTGAAAGAGAATGAACCCAAGCAAGGACTAATTTGAAGGCCAGAAAAGAGGTGTCCACATCACAAAACTAGATGTGGTCTGACAATACATTGTATGTCATTCTAATAACTATAATATATAAAAGATATAGAAGTCTGTTAATGATCATTACATTGGCATCTGCTGCTAAGACATATCTTTAGAAGGTCTGTAAGACTTCTAAAATTTACAATACTTTTATAAATTGTCAGAGTATACAAGACTTGAGTGAGAATACAAGCTCTTACCAGAGTTGCTCAAACAATAAATGCTTCATACAATAATCATTCTTTTTTATCATTGTTGAATTAGAAAACAAATATATTATACTTGAGTAAATAATTACAGGCGAAAGTATTTACTAGAACTACTATTAAATCCTGTACCACTCTTATTTCTTCTACTCATACCCGCATTGCCTCCCATAGTTCCTCCGGAAGATCCACTGGGCCGTCTGGCTGAAGAAGCGCCTCCAGAACCTGAGGGCCTCGGCCCTTCATCATTGTCGTCATCGTCATCATGAGCACCATCGTCTGGTTGCTTGCTAAAGTCAGCTGGATGCTTAGATTCTCGTTCCCCATCAAACTAGTGAGAAAAAGCCATGCCAGAACATTACGGCAATACAGGTCGACCGAACCAGACGCGTGATGTACAGATAGGGGGACAGGGAGCGTGCCGATCGGACAGACTGTGGAGGTGATAGTAACGGGAAGTGCGAGCAGACGTGTGCAGGCATCATGAGGGACCAAGGAAGCCTGCAAAGGCTGTGTAGTGAAACACAATGCAGGCGAGATGTGCGGCCGGGTGTGGAGGGCAGGAGCAGAAGAACGGTAGCGAGAGGATGGATAGATAGACTGCAGTGACCGCAATTTAGTGCAGGGGGCGATATGAGAGAGTGGTGCATTGGGGGCGATCATTGGACATACGGGGGTCGACGCGTCCATGGGTGGCATTGCATCACATCACACATTACACAGTTTGTTTGGGGGGCCACAGTAAAGCCCACTAGGGAGAGCGCGAGAAGAGCAGGCGAGTGTCAGCAAGCAGTCACACAAAGTAAACAAAATAAATGTAAAAAGAAATAGGGATAAAATAATGAGTCAATGGCTGGCGTGAAGACTAGGAGAAAGGGGCCAGCTGCGGTGGCCAGCGGGCGGGGCGCATGGCAAAGAAAGGAAACACAAAAGACATGTACGCACATGGATGTGTCGTTGGACCATGTTGTCGACGTTGGTCGAGCAGTACTCGTGCAGCTTCACATGGTGGCTGGCCCGTTCCTCTGCAGCGGCGTCGTCATCATTGGCGTCATCGGCCATCGGCATCGGGAGTTGCCCCCGGGGCGGTCAGGGCGCGTCAGACGAAGAAGGGAATCGACATGCCGCCGTTGACATCGAGCAGGAAGATAGTGTTCCAAAAATAGAGCAAGCAGGTGTGTGAGAACAGGGACGCATGATACACGACAGAACGGCCTTGAACGCACCGAAGATGATCACTGCTACGTCCACAGAACACAACACTCCCAGCTTATATGCCTTCTTGAACAGCCCGTTCTTCCGCTGCATGCCATGGGCAATTTCGATGCGCCAGCCAAGAACATGCAACAGACAGACAGCGCAGCACAGCACACAGAGTGGTTACCGACAGCCGACAGCCGACAGCGAAGGAGATATAAAAAATCAATAGGCGTTAGCCTCCGTCGAAATAATTATAGCGAGCGCACAGCAGCACAGCAGCGCCACTCAGTCAATGTGTCACACTAGCACTGCAGCTCCCGCACAACGCGTCACAAAAAAAACTGAGAACACAACTCGCCTTGAGAAAAGTCACTGAGCGGTTGTGCTCGTGCTACCAGCACCCGCGAGAGAAAATAGAGTCAGCATGGCGAACTGAATTGCGCGAGAAAATAGCACGGGGGATAGAGAAACGGGACAATGGAAATAGGCTAGCGGATAGAGAGGGACAAGGAGATGCACGCACCGTTATTGGGGTGTGTCTCGATCTTGCAGTGACCCATGGCGCGAGTCTTTGGACGTGGACAACGTAATGCAGTTGTTCAGTACAGCAGCAGGTTGTGTTGGACACGGCAGCAAATATTGAAGGAGTTGTTCTTGCAACAGCAGACTCTGCAGTGGAAGTTAGTCGTGAGAGAGAGGAGAGAGATGGCGGGAAGAAAGCAAGAGATGTTGAGAGAGAGAAAAGCAGAAGGCAAAGTAAAACGACATAAGTAAAAACCAACACACACGTGATCACTTTAGTTGGTGGGAAAATGGACTTGTCAATTTTCTGACGTTAATCTTGCTAGGCAGAAAAAACTTCCAAGTATTTAAGAAATCAAGAACAATATTAGTAGTTATGATAATTTCCACTTACTTGTAATGACTTCTAATGTTATTAGAATACTTGGTTAATCTTGTATTTGTTTGTAATCCTTGTCTGACTCTTGTATTTGTTTTGTAATTCTTGTCCAACTCTTGTATGACATTGTATTTATATCAAATAAATTACATAAGATTATATTCAAATAAGAATTCTGTCCCTATATTGTAATTTTAAAATAAGTATACTACTAACATGTATGTATTTATATTTACTGTAATTGTATAGTTTACTAATACTTAATCTACCTTGCCATATCTAGAAGGGTATACAAGATTTTTTCACGTTTTGTGATGCATTTCAGATGTAAGGTGCAAAGTAATCTCGTCCTAAAAGTCTTAGTATCACTTCCTGTGCATGCTAGTAGTTATGAGAAAAGGGCACTTTGTGCTTCAGAGGCCTGCTTATTTCCAGTCTTAGCTTTTTGTTTAAGATGCTAATTTTTACAATATGTCTCAGTGACCTGACTGATCTATTCTGATGCTTAAGAGTAAAGCAAGGATGTGGCTGTTGATGCTAATTGAAAGAAAGCTGAAGATGACCTTGCTAGGATATGCAACTGCTTTGCTGTGCGGAAAAGTATGTTTACAGTCATTTTCATAAATATAGTCACACATGAAAATCACATGATTTTTGTCACATCAAGTACCAAAACACAAAAAAACTCATATCTCAGCCAAAACTCAACGAAAATGTGTGGAATAAGTTGCTAAATTCATTATTTTAGAATATATTTCATATACCAAAAAGAATGAAGAAAATTGAGTAAAAATTGAGTGAGATACAGTACAAAATATGGATTTTCTTTGTATCTCTCATTTTAATTTTTTCCTTACCTCAAAACCAGACATTTAAGTTTGGAGAACTGTTTATTACAGTTGGATATACTAATACTTAATTTATATACTAGCTTTTCTGTAAATTAACCATTCATTCTACTTTATTGAGAGAGGGGTAAAATGTGTAAAACTAACTATTTTTCCCTAGTCCTCCCTATACTCAATAAATCCTATTAATGCTCAAAATATATTCTTAAATTAAATATAAATGTATTAGAGTATTTTACAACAAGTTTCATGTTAATATGTTGAGAATTGAGTTTAGAATAGAGTGAAAGATTTTATTATAAGTATATTTCTTCTTCTAT
>NW_006760546.1:0-4255 GCF_000271605.1 Fomitiporia mediterranea MF3/22
TTACTAGAGTAATGTTACTCTAGTAACTTTAGTAACTCTCTTTACTGTTGTTCCTATAAAGTAGAGCTGGCTAATCCTTTAGACTGTATACTACACTGGTTTGTGTCTTCTATTAATCTGCTAACACTAGTTTGTGTCTTCTTGTATTCTAGATTAATCTTCTAATGACTCCTTTACTGTATTATTATGTCTTCTATACTTCCTCTCATACTTCTAATAACTCCTTATGAGTCCTCCTAACTAGTTATACTGTGTAAACTGTATAATGCTTTTCCCATGAAGTAGAGCTCTCTATTGTTCCTATGACTCTGTCTGACTCAACCTGTACTTCCTGTACACTAGTTTGTAATACACTTTTCTCATAAGGTAGAGTATTATAACTTCTAATGACTCCTTATGACTTCTATAATATAAAAGGCTGTACTTCTGTACTACCCCTAGAACTTACAACTAAAGTTCTAGACTGTCTTGTGTACACCCTAGAACTGACAACTAATGTTCTAGATCTTTCCCTAAGTCTTCTTCAATAGACTTAGTTTAGGAGACAATTATTCTTATTAATTTCTAGTCTTATCTTTATACTTCTGTATTCAATCATAGAACTTACAACCAAAGTTCTAGATTTTCTCATGTATTCCTCATGTTGTCCTTATGTAGTCCTTATATTTATGACTTTATTACTTTCTTATCTGTATAGGTAAAGTGTATAAAGGAGACTACTTTCCTATAGTCTCTCTTTAGAGCTCTCAGTTCCCTTTCCTTCACACTAGTACTAGTCCTCCTCAAGTATAGAGCTTTAGAGTATTAGCTCTAACTCTTTACTAGCTTTAATGGTCCTTTGTCTTTGTACAAAGAGTTCCTAGCTAATTATATAGTTTCTCCTCAAGTAAGTATAATATTTTCCTTTTGTCTCTTCAGGTTTTCTCCTAGTCTTTTCCTTTATACTTCTTACTCTAAACACTATACTCTTTCTAGATCCCCTCTCTATACAAGTATTTCAAATGACTTGTCTTTAGTTAAGGTTATTAAGTAATACTGTACTAGAGTATGTGTTTAACCTTAGAGAGATAAAGACCTTGTCTACAGGTTTTGTTACCTTTTCCTAACTGACTTAGTACTTACTCCTTCCTGTCCCCTCTCTCTACTAATAGATTGATCACTCATTAGTAATGATTAGAGGTTAATAATGCTAAGCTAGAGTTCTTACTAAGTAGGACAACAAAGGTAGCCTAGTTGATCTGACTAATCTCTAGACTTGTAACTAATAAAGTTTTGTATATAAACTACTTGGTTCCAAGTCTTGAGTTAAGCTTTTCCAAACTTAGTTACTGTATTTTACAATTCCTAACATCTAGTCCCTCCTAAGTAATACTTTCTTAAACAGTATTACTACTATTGTAAAATACTTGCTTTATAATTAATTGGGCTGGGATTAAATTTTGGGTGGGTTTTGTGTCTTTCCCCTCCTTTCTGTTTCCTTTGTTTTGTGTGTCCTGTACTAGTATCTTTTCCTTTAGATACTTTACTTTTTATAGTTTGCCTCTTTTATATTCTGTTGTTAAAGTGAATATAAATGTCTTTTCCTTTCATTTCAGCTAATTTTTATAGCTTACTTTCATGACTGAAAAGTGAGAGCTACACTGTTAGAACACAAACATTTATTAGTATATATAGTGTGGACCAGGTGTCAAGCCAAGCTTAACATTACACCCTTTTGGTGAAGAGGTTCTATGTATAGTCTACTATATATGGTAATCCCTCACATAATGTCAAGCTTAGAGCAGTCAGGGGTTTAATCCTGATGTAGGGTTGTCTGTAAGTAAAAGTATTAGACTGAGAATAAGCTTCCTAAAAGGGGGGGAGTGAATTTCTTGGTTGCTTAGAATACTAGGGCCAGGACTCTATATTAGGATATCTCTCCCTACCTCTAAAGACTGTCAAGGTTAATGTTAACATGTCTTACAGACAATATAGTATTAGTAAACCAATAATACTAATGAGAGTGGAACAGATACATGTGTCAGATGCATGTATCAGATACACAATACAAGACATGTATTGGATAAAAAAACATATTCCAGATAACTGAGACATACAGACAGATGAACAATATAAAAGGAACACTTTATTAACTAAATACATATTATTATCAGGGACAATGCCCTTATTACCTGTATAATAACCTAAGAACTAAGTATTCTAACAGGTTATAAGCCTTACACTCTCTGCTTAACACCTTATACTACTACTACAAGACTATACTACACTTCTTTACATTGATACTATGCATCTATGATGGACTCTCTAAGTACCTACAATATGTATACATTAAACACAACAGAGACAAACCTATTAACACCTGTGTAGTAGACAAATAGGACAAACTTGACTTACATCAAACCCACTAATGTTCCCAAACACTTCAGGCACAATATTGTACAGTTGAAGGACACAGCTGGATATAAGATGTGGAAGTACTGTATTCACTCTACTATCATAGCAATTGGCTATACATACTTATTCACTAATGAGCCAAAGCCTGAGAACATTAAGGTCACTCATACTATATATGTGGCAATTATTAATAAAGTAGCAGATCACATTATGGCTAACTTTATGCACACCAGAACGTCTATTACAACTCTTATGAGTAGATTAGAAGAATGCTTCAATCCTGCTACAGTTATGTACAAAGCATATGATGAGTTTTCATTATTTAAGTGTAGTGATCACATTAAAAACTTTGAACAGACACTTGATAGGCTAAAGCAGATATATGCACAGCTAATAGCAGACAATAATAAACCTACAGACACTACCTATTGTACAGCAATCTATGCTGCTACACCTACTGAATACAAAGGTACTCTAAAGGCTATAGAACAAGCTTGAGACATGTTTCATAAAGGGAAGCCTGAATCTAAACACCATCCTATAAAGCTACAGAGACTGATCACAGTACTGTGCCAAGTGTTTAACAATTATTGTATTAAAAACCCTACACAGTATTCAAATAAGCAGTCTAATATACAAGTACAGGCTAATACATTTTGGACAAAAAATAAAAAGTAAGGAACAAATGGAATCAACAAAAATACAAGCAAATTGACTCCAGTATTGAAATACTATAATTGTAGCAACCCAGGGCACTACACACATGATTGTCATGCATTATTGTCCCAATCAATGCTAGATGCCTGAGCCAAAAAGGTTAATCATTCAGCAAACACAGTAGAAGTAAAGGAAGCAAAGCCTGTACCAGTAGTATCTATAACACACATGAACACATTTATCAAAGAGGTACCAGATGTTGAAATGACACAGTTACTACCCTCTGAGCAGGCAAACACTATTGCAAATACAAACAAAAACGACCCATTTGCAAATTGGGTATGTTATAATAATATTTTGGACAATAATAACACATTAATAAATAAATTTATCCCTAATACAATCAATATAATTGATTCTGGTACTACAATACATGCTACACTGTATTATTTTTGCCTCACAGACATACAAAACGTATCCCTGGTAACAGTTACACTTGTAAACAAATCAACAGTAACTCTTACAAAGGCTGGAGATATGTGTATAGAGATTAAAAAGGGAAATTCAGGAGATACACACATTCCTGTAATAAATAAAATAATGCTGAACAATGTTTATTATCATTCAGATTTAAACTTTTCACTTATAAGTCAAGCATTATTATGCAACAACAGTTTTGCATTCTTGTTCAAGCAATCAGAATACATTATTTATCACAAGCAACACAAAATAGGAACGATCAAACTTGAAAACAACCTATATGTGTTAAGAAACACTCATTATATGAATTTCATGAGCAGAATCAGTGTTTACAATTTACATAAACGTCTTGGTCATAACAGTTATGATTATATTAAACGTTTATTATGAAACAATACAATAATATTATCCTAAAAAATAATAAACTTCAATGAAAAACAATGTGTTGATTGCATAAAAGCAAACATTGAATGGACAGCACAACTGAAAACAAGATCTTTGGAAATAAGTGCTAATTACAGTGATATAATTCATATGGATATAATAGGTCTAGTATCCTATGAAGGATATAAGAATATATGATATCTATTAACATTAGTTGACAATGCAACACATTAGGTATCTTTATTAAAATTATGGACAAAAGACAATACATATACTTAGTATGTTCAATAGAGCACAAACATATTTACACAATACAGAATACGAATAAAACAATTACAAA
>NW_006760547.1:0-4252 GCF_000271605.1 Fomitiporia mediterranea MF3/22
ACGTTAGTAACTTACTACAAAGTTCAGTACTGCTGCACTAGGACGTTCTCTGCAGCCATGGATGTGTCTTTGATCAGTCCTGTAGTGGACTGGACGTGTTCCTGTCTGGCTTGGACATGTTCTGCAGCAGAACTGGTGGAACTCACAGCAGATTGGTTGGAATGGCCATCAGATTGAGCAGAAAGCAGCAGATTCAGTAGTAGAGTAATGCCTTGGGTGTCAAATGAGCTTAGAGCACTCATATCAAGTACCAAAGTAAGATCAGTAGATGTTGAGGGCAATTGTGAATCGATCTGAGGGTGTTTACAGTTGTGTGAGTAGAATATAGTGGTTCCATTGTCGATTTGCTCAGCTCTACACTTTGCACCTAAGTAAAATAGTAAGGTATATGTGCTTGTAATAATATAATGTAGAATATATGTGCATTTACCTTGGTTCAAAGCCATGTTCTTATGGTATACAAAGTCCTAGGACACTTGTATCATCTTAGCATGTTGAACATGGTCTTAGAACAGTGGTAGCAGGCTCAGTCTTGCATGAGAAGGAATGTGGAAGTTATACAAGCATAGTACAATAAGATAATGCTCTGGGAGTTACATAGTAGAGTTGAGGGAATTGTTGTGGATAGCCCTGGAGAAAGCTGCAATCTCTTTGAGCTCCTCTCAATCGAAAACATAGTCAGTGCTTGTACTGTAGTTGTGAGTAACCCAATCCTGAGTGATTGGTTACACTCGAGGGCCAACTAAGAGTTGTAGAGGAGGATGAGGCATATTTGTGCCTTGTAGAAAAGCAGATGCAAACGTATGAGTAATGGATTCTTGAGTAGTAGACATGATATGCACAGTAAAGTGACTATATGCACAGTTTTTAAAGCCTTTGCATATGTCTACCTGTATGTCCATGCTGTAGCATTGTGTTTGAAAGGTTGCCTCATGTTTTACTAGACTGATACTAACCTGAGGGTCATCAGTATCGAGTTTTCCCTTTCCTAGAGTTAGTGCATCAATAGAATCAATTCCAAGTATGTCTAAGTATTCCTTTAATGCCTCAAGGTGTGTAATTTTATCATAGGGTAGCCATGTGTGATCTCCAGACTTCCATAGTACTTTGAACAAAGCAGTAGTCCCTTGTCCTGCATGAGTTTCAATCGAATCTACTGTCCATTCCTTGTTCTCATTGTTTAATCCAGTAACTTGTCCTACTTCCCTTCCAGGGAATAATCTATCATTGTTTGGAACATGTATCCTAAGTAGCAATGAATGAAATACAGGGTGTATGTTACGATTCCTCATTTCCCTGGGTAGATCTAGTTCAAATGCCTTGTTTCCTGTGTTCCAGATTATTCTGTAAGGTCCTATGTACTTTGGTACTAGTTTCCTCACTCACTGTCTTGGTAGATTCATGTTCTTTGTAGAAACATACACTAGATTGTTTAATTCGAAGGAAGAGGGTTGTCTGTGTCTATTAGCATGTCTAGTTTGCTTTACCCTTGCCTGAAGGATTGCATTGTGTGCCTACAGTATTGTGTCCTTTACTTTCTGAGTGTAAGTCCTTACTCTAGGATATTCATCCTTCCTGGGGTCGTTCCATATCAAGTTCCTTAGCATCTGGCTGTAATTTAGAAAGAATAGTGTGTATCCTGTAGTTTCTGACCTTGCTGTATTGATAGCATACTCGATCATAGGTAGTTTATGTATCTAATCCTTTTGTTTAGGAGAAATACACTGTCTGAGC
This sequence comes from Fomitiporia mediterranea MF3/22, assembly GCF_000271605.1. Taxonomy (NCBI): domain Eukaryota; kingdom Fungi; phylum Basidiomycota; class Agaricomycetes; order Hymenochaetales; family Hymenochaetaceae; genus Fomitiporia; species Fomitiporia mediterranea. The sequence goes on from NW_006760547.1 coordinate 1,735, forward strand.
ATCTGAGTAATTGTTCTATTCATTCTCTCAGTCGATCCATCAGTCTGTGGATGATATACACTCAATAGCTTCAATTTAATACTTATAAGTTCATGTAATCTTCTCCAAAACGTACTGGTGAATAGGGAATCACAATTGCTAACAATGTAATTAGGCAGTCCATACAGTTTATAGACGTTTTCAAATACTATCTCTGTGATTTCTCTTGCTCTGTACGTTTGCCTAGTAGGAATAATGTGTACCATGCCAGTTAATAAACAAATAACTGTACAAATCATATCAAAAGGTCCCAAACAGTTCTTCGATTCAGGAAAAGGTCCAACAAAGTCCATTCCTATGCCTTCCCAAGGCCTATTAGGTACTGAGAGCAGATGTAGTAAACCAAACGGTTTCTGATTGTTAGGTTTGCTGATCTTGCATGTATAACACGAATTGCAGTAGGAATTAATGTCTATAATCATATCTTTCTACCAAACTTGTTCTCTAAGGTATGAAAGTGTCTTTCACAGTCCTAGGTGTGCCAAAATAGAATGTGTATGCTCTATTACAATTTCCCTAGTGTTTCTGTTGTGTATTAGAATTCTAGGTATGCAAAGTATGTACCTCTCACCCTCCTAGCAAAATATGAGTCCATTTTCGACATGAAAATTCTGGAAGTGCTTTGGATCTTGTAATATCTGATTGAAGAAGTTATCCTCATGATATCTGCCTTTGAGACATTCCGGGAATTGTAAATCCAGTGAAGATTGAGCTATAATATCAGGTAACTGTAGTTCAATCGAGTTCCAGAGTTGATCAGTAGTGTTCTTTAGTACTGGGACGTTCTGATCATTAATTTCCAATCTAATATCATTGTCTGAATGTCTGTATCCTTGTGTATTACTTCCAGTGTCTGGTACGTTCACAGGTGAATTTATTTCATGCAAATCCGATTGTTCAGTGTCCTGAGGCAGTGTTTCTGATACTTCACTGTGTGTGTCCGTTTCCTGATCTTGCTTTGTGTTCTCTGGTATTGTAAACTGGCTTCTAGTCCTTGTAACAGGCCTGCCCTCTGTTTGGAGGTCTGTCTGTGAGTTTCTGGCATGTCTAGTAATTAATCTAGTCTTTCTACTGTGCAGTCAACTTGTGATCAATCCTCAAGGTGAAGTTTTCCTTACTGCTACTAGTCTAGCCTCAATATATGCAGTATCCTGTATCTCTAACAGCTGTGAAATGTTATTCCTGACTTGATTAATCCTTGATAGATCATTGTCATTGAGTTGCAATGTATATTCTTGCTGAGATCAAGTTGTTCCTAGTAAATCTCCTGAGTATATGTGTGATAACACGTCTGTAAGAATGTTTGTAGTGCCTGGAATGTATTTTACAGTGAAATCAAAGTCTGATATCTTCTCTAGCCATCTGGCTTGTCTTCCACTTAATACCAGTTGCCTTAGAATGTGTTCTAACACTCTGTGATTGGTATACTAAAAGAAATGTGTTCCTTGTAGTAGATTCTTGTGTCTTAGCATAGTTTCTACTCCTGCTAGTAATTCTACATTGTGTACTGGGTAATTCTGTTGCACAGGGTTTAATTTCGCTGAGAAAAATGCTGCTATCTTGGAATCTTTCTAATCATGACCTTGGCTGACTATTCCTCCAATTCCTGAAGCTGAAGCGTCTGTAACAATGTTGATAGGTGGTGCATTCTTACTGTAGTCCAATACTATCCTGTGATTATGCCTGAAATCCAATACTAGCTTTACTATTTGATCAAACGCTTGCTGTTCAGTGAATGTCCATCTGAAAAATGCAGTTTCTCCTACAATTTTTGATAAAATACCTGTAGAAATGCATAACTGAGGTATATTGGGTGCTAAATACCCTACTGATCCTAAGAAACCTTGTAACAAATCTTTATTAGTAGGTACTTTCCATTGTTGAATAGAATCGACTTTATGAGGGTCCATTCTAATGCCTTGATCATTGATAATGTGGCCTAGTATCTTCAATTCTTTCTGGAACAATTGCATCTTATGTTCACTGAGGTAGAATTTCTCCTTGCACAATATATCAATGACAGTTCTGAGATGTCACATATGATCCTCAATCGTGTCTGAATAAATCACTAAGTCATCTAGGTAGATATCCATCCAGTCACCCAAGTAAGGTTGGAAAATGTGGTTCATTAACACTTGATAGGTGGCTCTACTATTACAATCACCTAATTACATTACTTCACTAACCATTGTTCCATCCAGAGTGTTGAATATTGATCTGTTTACATGCTCAGGGATTATTCTAATCTGTTTATATGTGTCTTTGCTATTAATGAGTGATTTATACTTCTTAGAAGCTACTCTCCTTAATACTGATTCAATATCTGGTAAAGGAGATGATAGTTTCTTGGTATTCTTGTTACACTCTCTAAGATCAATGATGGTTCTCAATCGTATAGGGTCTTCCTTAGTCTTTTTAGGCTTTTGAAGTAGTAGCATAGGTATTGTGTTTGATCCTGTAACTACTTTCCATCTTCTGA
>NW_006760548.1:0-4250 GCF_000271605.1 Fomitiporia mediterranea MF3/22
CCTACAGTCAGTACTAGCAGACGGCAAGAGCAACATGGAATAAGTGGCACTAACATTCGTCAGGCGCCTGCACAAATATACAGGTATCATACAATGCCTCAGCATGAAGACAGTAAGGATATAATCCTCCTGTTTGATGGAACTGCTGTTTCGTGAGTAAAGATGTTTCAATATTGTATTGAACTTTCATACAACTTATGATTATATAGGTTTGATTTTCCATACAACTCTACAATAAGTATGCTCTTTGAAGGGCTGCCTCGGGATCATGACTTCCAACCTGCTTTTCATTGGGTAACAAGTATTATTTATTTCTTTTCCGATCAATTAATAAGCGGTTACAGGATGGACCAGGCACTTCTTCAACACGGCCTAGAGCTACTATTGTAGAATTCTTTGACATGGCAACTGGCTACTCTGTTGAGCGGAAGGTTATTGATGGAATGAGAAAAATTCATGAGAAATGCACGTTTGCTTGATTAACTAAAGCAAACCTGCTTTTACAATAGTTTTAGACTGGCCAGATGATCGGATTTTCTTTTATGGTTTCTCACAAGGTGCCTATGTTGCACGAATTCTTGCACGACTTATTTGCCTTGTAAATTTTTCAAATATTGTGCTAAGAATGTAACTGTTGAGAGGGAAAACTTAAGGGGGGCACACATAGACAAGGGGTGAGGTGACAATTGACTGCTCAGTGTCTCTTGTCCTTATATTGTATGTATTCTAACTGAGACATTATGAAGTCATTGTCTTGTGGTTTGTCCATTAATGAACTAATCATATTATAATACTCCCCTTCAAACTCTTACTAGTTGTAACCTCAGAGGTTACACACATAACTTAGAACATAGATATATAAGGGTCATAGATAGCTACTTAGGATCTTATCTTTGTACTTTGCTCCTGTACTTAGGTCGACCTCTCTAATCCCAGGTCTTTGCCCATTCTGTTCCCTGAGTGAGGCTCTAGCCTTACACTTTTTTTTGAACAACACAAAATTTAGGGATTTTGCTACTCAATCTCATTTGTACTACTGGATTGTCAGCCCTACACCTAGTCAAGATTCTGCCACTCAAGAATGCTTGCCCCCCTGTCATACTACTCTCTCAACACTTGTGTAACCAAGCTTAGTAACCACCTGGACATTGTCCCTATCCTTGATGTTACTGATGTAGAGTAGTACTCTGCCACTCAAGAATATGCTTTTGCTACACCACTCTGTCAACATGCATGCAACCATGGCAGAGAAGCACTACAATGGAATACACAGAGAGATTGTTACTATGAGGCTCATTGGCCACCCAAACATTATTCACATCTTCAAGCATTCAACATTGTTAACAAAGAGCAGCACATTCTCCTTACTCTAGAGTATGTCAAGGGCAGAATGCTGTTTAACTATCTTGTAAACTATGGTCAACAACTGCCAGACAAGACACTGTACCACTTTAAGTAGATTATCCTTAGGTCTGTTTCTACTCATACATCTCCTACCACTTGTTGTATGTTTGAGCCAGCTTTTGCTCTATCTGAACACTGTCTAGAAACTAGCTGTAGAATCTTGCACAATACTAGTCCTCAGATTGTGTGAGGAGAACATTATCTTGGTACTATTACTAACATCTGGAGCTACAGTATAATTTGGATTACACAGATAACTAGCTACCTTCTACTTGACAACAAGAGTATTTAAGCTCTTCTTCTTGTCCTGTCCATCCACCTTCTACAGCTGCTAACTGAGGCTACTAATCAGATTTGTTACATACTTGTCATTAGTATCTACTTTCTGTATGACAACACTAACATACCTGGATATGTCTTCCCTAAGGCAGCTGATTTGATTTGTCATATACTCATCTCTGACATCATTGTACTGCCTGGTCCTGTTGTACTGAAGACACCCAATGTGATTTGTCACATACTCATTGTTCATATTGTAGAGAACACTAAACTAAGAACACTGAACCAAGAACACTAAACTAAGAACACTGAACCAAGAACACAGGAGTACACAGAACCAAGAACACAGGAGAACATTGAACCAAGAACACTGGAGAACACTGAACTGAGAACACCAAACTGAGAACACTGAACCAAGAACACAGGAGAACACTAAACTGAGAACACCAAACTGAGAACACAGGAGAACACTAAACTATACTACCTACTATTTTCTTCCATACCAAGTCCTAATCCAACATTTCCTTGTCCCTATTTCTGTTGCTCTAACAGGATACTAGTACTTGTCTCAACATTACTATCCCTCTAGCATACATACAGACCTGCTGTTACTCTTACACACTCTGTTTTGCCTACAAGCCTGTACATTATCCTTCTAGTGTATACACAGACCCTCTGTTACCTCTACACACTCTGTTTCACCTACACACTAACACATTATCCTTCCAGCATATACACAGACCTGCTGTGTCCTACATGGTCTGTTTTCACTTACACTACCACCAGAACTCTTATCACCTTCAACACCCAGCCAGACAATTTCATCAACCATGTCTGACTGCCAACTTCTTAACCTTACACTTGAGTCATGTTGCCTCCTCTACAGTCTAGTTTGTACAAGAAACGTATTGTATCTAGAAAAGGTTGGAGGGGTTGGACCAAGCATTCATTAATGTATCAAAGTCTTCAGTCTTCCTTACATGTCTTCATTAACAAGTTGAAGCCTTTCTAGACTTGTTACTACATACTTGTCATTAATGGTCTTGCTTGAGCTTGTGTCTGTCTCAGGAATACTGTTGCCACCATTTCTGTTGAAGGTCCCTGTATGTTTTCATTGACAAGTCAAAGTCTTGCTACACTTGTGACTGTGTGTTCCTTATCAATATTTCCTATCCTTTTTTATTTCTTTTCCTTACCCCTTACCCCTTACCTTACCTTCTCTTTCTTTATGTGTAATCTTTTCCTTCCCTACCCCTCCTTCAATTTCTTTAGAGTAGGGAAGAGTGTAACCTCAGAGGTTACACACATGACTTAGAACATAAATATATAAGAGTCATAGATAGCTACTTAGGATCTTATCTTTGTACTTTGCTCCTGTACTTAGGTCAACCTCTCTAATCCCAGGTCTTTGCCTATTCTGTTCCCTGAGTGAGGCTCTGGCCTTACACTAGTCTGAGTAAACTGGTAAGATGTTTGACTTGTAGTACATGTAGTACTTTAGTTAATATATCTGCTCATTGATTGTTTGTCTGTATGTATTTTGCATTTATGTACTCTAACTCAATGTAGCATTTAATAAAATCTTTCTTATAATCTAAATGCTTTGTTTGTTCTGAATATTTGAGTTTGTCCAATGTAACTGTTTGTATAACAGTATTGTTATTACAATAGATATTAATTGGTGTATCAGAGATCTACAGAATCTCTTCAGCTAAATGAGTAAGTGTGATCACTTCTTGTGTTCCTCTTGTAAGAGCTATTAATTCAGCTTCATACATTGAATTTGCCACCAGTGTTTGTCTTTTACTTGACCACAAAACTAATGAATTACTCAAGTAAAATGTATATCCTGATATTGTATGATGCCCTTCTTGCATCATACTGTCTGTGTCTGTATATCCATTCAATATTGATTGATTTGTGCTGCCAAGTTGGAGCCAGACATTGTTTGTAGTTTTTAAGTACATGTAACAATGTTTAAGTGCTAGATAATGCTCCATACCAGGGTCATTAAGGTATTTAGCTAACTGATTTGTTGCAAATACTATATCTGGCTGTATACAGTCTGTAATGTATCTAAGTGTGCCAACCATGTTTATGTATAGTATATCAGACATTTGTTCTCTATCATTATTGGTTTGTAATACTGTTTTTAATTGTGTACCAGGCTGTATGAGTGTTTGTACACTTTGTTTGTTTGTAAGTTTGTAACATTCTATTATACTATTAATATAATGTGTCTGACACATCCTGATGAATCTATACTCTCTGTTGTGTTGAATCTCTATACCAAGTAGTTAGTGTAATTTGCTACTGTCTGTATATTGTAAATGACATACAATAGATTGTTTTATCATTACAATAGTATTATTATTCATTACTGTAATAGTAATATTGTCAACATGTACAAATAATATAGCTACAGTTATTTCTTTCTTCTTTGTGAAGAATACAGTGTTATCATGTTTGGATTTTGTTAATCCACATTTAAGTAGTATATTAGATAGTGTTTTATACTATCTTCTACCAGCTTGTTTTAATCTGTATAGTGCTTTTTGTAATCGTAA